>NC_060194.1:34352609-34467609 GCF_021184085.1 Oncorhynchus gorbuscha | reverse complement strand
TTCTACTTGGTTCTTAAACACCCACACATCTACATCCCTGGAGAGTTTTCGTAAGCAGGAGGAAGCGAGATGGTGAGAGAGAGAGGGGGGGGTGAGAAAGAGGGGTGTGAGAGAGAGAGAGAAAGAGAGAAAGGGGGGAGGGAGAGAGATGGTGAGAGAGAGATGGAGGGGTGAGAGAGGGGGTGGTGAGAGTAGAGAGGGGGGAATGGTGAAAGAGAAAGAGGAGGGGGAGATGGTGAGAGACAGAGAATATGCTTGTTGCATACGCACACAACAACACATGTCCAATATCTCTCCATACACTAGCATCCCTATAACGTCCTCAGCGATGTGTCTACACAGCAGCTAGACCTAGATTATATATTTGTCAAAACACTAAAGGGCCCTTCTGTGAACTTCTGTACACTACTGCTTCTACCACTGCTTCTATTAAGAGTACTCCATTTTGTGAGTGTCTGTGGGAGGCATGAGGAGTTTGTTTGTGGTTTGAGGAGGGGGTTTGGATAGAGAGATGACTTCACTTTGGCTTCAGGGCCTCTTATGGGGGTTAGTGGGTTGGGTCTTGGTGGGTTTAGGCTTTCTAGTAATTAAAGGAAGAGTATTCCTTGGGGTGCATGGTGCTCACAAGCACACACAAACTCACACACTCACTGATTTCCTGTGTATAGTTTCACAATGGAGAGGTGTGGGCAGTATAGGACCATATGGGGCCCTATGGGAACAAAACGTGTGTGGGGGCCGAAGGCTCAGGCCACAGTGGGAGTTCACTGTTCAGACCTGGGAATCCCTCAGGAGAATGGAAACACCATCACGACGGTCATCAATCAAAACTACACTGACATAAACGAGCCTAAACAACGGCCTGCAACTTTACCATGTCACCATGTCACCATGTCACCTCTGCACTGTGGCGAGGGTCCGCCCACTGGCGCCGGTGTTCGATAGGCCCCTGCCCTCCATAGCTCAATGTGATTGGACACCGGCTCCAGAGCGAAGCCGCTGCCCACTCTCGGCTAATTGGCTCTTTGTGATTGCGCAGTCTGTCGTGGGATTGGAGGAAGATAAAGCTGTGAAAACAGCATTATGGTCAGCGGCGGTGAGTGACGGGGCGATGCGAGGCGATCTCAAAGAGCCAGATGATCTTCCTTGGTCCATTATAGTGCATTATGGGAGATGGGATGGTTTCGCCTCAACAACCGAAATGACACAAAGACCCTCAGAGTGGGACCCTGGAGACAAACCCACACACAGCAACCCGTACTAAGGGCCCCGCCCGGACCTGAGAACGGCCCCATACACTGAGATGGAGAGCTTACGGAAAAACACGAATACAATTCACATACAGGTCTCACACACGTTAAGTGCTCCTTCTCAGTCTCTAAAATCGAGGTCAACACGGACACATCAAACACAAACAAAAGTCACAAACTCTCTATCCAGCTGGACAACAAGTTCCAATATGATAAAAGACCTCTTACCCACATCTCAGACTCTCCAGGTAGAGCTCTAAACAAAACACACACAAAACTTGTGTGACTCTATTGAAAGCAATATTAGACATAGATAGTATGGAATTAAAGATAGTATACTTCAATGTAGAGCTGGGTGATATGGACAGAAACCTTTATCGTGATTAATTGCCTAAATTGTGTAAATAGAACAATAAATGTAGAAAATTAATGTGCACAACAGTTTTTTTGTATTATACTTCAATCTACAACCACTAATTTGATGGTTGAAGGCATCAATTGTCCCATTAACAATCACACATATTAGCAAACTTATTGAAATGAACAATATCAGCAAGATGCCTGCAATAAGTGATCGGTATGGTCGGTTTATCGTCCCAGCTCTACTTCAAAGGAAGGTGAGATAAATGCCCTACAGTTAAAACAGGCTATAGTAAAGGACCAGTATATATTCTCTTCAGTTATAACAGGCTATAGTAAAGGACCAGTGTCTATTCTCTTCAGTTATAACAGGCTATAGTAAAGGACCAGTATCTATTCTCTTCAGTTAAAACAGGCCAGTATCTATTCTCTTCAGTTATAACAGGCTATAGTAAAGGACCAGTATCTATTCTCTTCAGTTATAACAGGCTATAGTAAAGGACCAATATCTATTCTCTTCAGTTATAACAGGCTATAGTAAAGGACCAGTATCTATTCTCTTCAGTTATAACAGGCTATAGTAAAGGACCAGTATCTATTCTCTACAGTTATAACAGGCTATAGTAAAGGACCAGTATCTATTCTCTTTAGTTATAACAGGCTATAGTAAAGGACCAGTATCTATTCTCTTCAGTTATAACAGGCTATAGTAAAGGACCAGTATCTATTCTCTTCAGTTATAACAGGCTATAGTAAAGGACCAGTATCTATTCTCTTCAGTTATAACAGGCTATAGTAAAGGACCAGTATCTATTCTCTTCAGTTATAACAGGCTATAGTAAAGGACCAGTATCTATTCTCTTCAGTTATAACAGGCTATAGTAAAGGACCAGTATCTATTCTCTTCAGTTATAACAGGCTATAGTAAAGGACCAGTATCTATTCTCTTCAGTTATAACAGGCTATAGTAAAGGACCAGTATCTATTCTCTACAGTTATAACAGGCTATAGTAAAGGACCAGTATCTATTCTCTTCAGTTATAACAGGCTATAGTAAAGGACCAGTATATATTCTCTTCAGTTGAAACAGAACTCTACTGAGTGTCTTTGTGCAGCAGCTCCATTGAGAGAGAGAAGGTGTGGGAGGACAGGTCACACACCCCTCTCTTTGTACCTCCTCTGTGCTTTTAGAGCCTGCACAGGATGGAGTCTGCCTTTTTTAAAACAGTGTGTATAATGGCTGTGGTGTGTGCTTGACTCAGTGGCCTCCCTGTATGGTCGATGTGAGGCCTTGATCTTCATGGCACAGTGGTGCACTTGTCCCATAACAGCAAAGTTGCTGGGTCAAGAGCCCACTCTGACATGTTATGGTAATAGTACCACAGTTCTTGTTATTTAGATATCATAGCCTTAGGCTATTGAGATCCACAACCATCAACCCAGATCTCACTGCAGATTGATGTGCGTCAGGTAGGGACATGAGCAAACGACAGGGGGCAATATTTCCCTCTAGATTCTCCTCCATCCTTTTCAGTGAGGCATCGTATTCAGCAAGAAACAAGAGGTATAAGTCTTACTATTTGATGTGTTCAATGACGAATATCAATAGCCAACAGTACACAAATCCATCTATATTAAACTATTTTGAAGTTGGTTATGAATGGTTGGCTACTTTTGTTTTAAGCTCTAAGCACTTTTCTATGCAACATTTGTCCAATTCAGTCCCAAACAAATAACATTATTTGTCACATAATGAATAATTTTCCTGATAAGCTCGACTGTTATCGAAATGATCACGGCATATTGACTCATTATGAATAATTGACGCAGCTGAAGTCATGACCGCTTTCTCAGGTAGGCAGTCGTCATGATGTTGTCACACTATTGTGACTTGTTAGAAACATCAGTAAAACAGTAAGAATATTAAAACATTACAACATAGTCTACACAAACATAACATACAATTCACAAGTTACAAAAACAAACATAAAAGGGCCTGCTGTGCCAGCAAGTGAGCACAGAAGATAAGAGACCTACTACATGCGTCAGAGGCGCGTGAGACCGCCCTGTGCCACCAGCGTTCGCCTCGCGCGGAGTAGACTGTCATTCCCACACACTCATTCATTCTCCCACTGGGACGAAGCAACTGTAGTCCGTGCGCGGAGCTAAACTGAGACTCTTCCTTACAGCGCAAATGGCTGCGAGTTTCTGCAGAACGACTTGTGCGTTTATATGGATGTTTGCTGTTGTTTCAACCGCTCGAGTATACCCACCGAACGAAGGTAAGGAGTGGAGTGTTTTTTGAGTATTTTGGGGGATTTAGGGAGGGTAACGTTACGGTTACTGCAGTATTTGGTTAGGCTACTCGCCGTGTCTTCATTGAGGGTCAGTTTCGGTCCCTTTTCGACTACTGGAAATTGATAGATATTATTATTTGGTAATAATAACATTTTAACCTGTTTACACATTTGGAGTAGTTTGCACATCGATTGGTTCAGCAAGTCCCAACCTGCGTTCTGTTGGATCCGCTCGGTTAGATATTCGATGAGGAATGTCCCTTATCTGTCCAACCTGCTGCTGACTGGAAAGCGCAGTTTTTCCTCTTTCATTTTACTTTTATCCAATAATTGTATAACAAACCTAAAATTATCATAATCTCAATACCACTATTTTTCTTTATCAGGTTCAGTATTTTACAGTTTTGTTTTTGCTCAATTTCAATTTCATGCAGGCCGTAGCTTTTTCAGACTGTAGTAATTTGAACAGAGGCACAAATGGAACGTCAGACAGACAGTACGGTTTCATCACCGTTTTGTGACCGGGGCCTACCCTACTGCCTATGTTTTACGTTTTTTTCTATCCTAACCCAGGGTCGTGAGTTACTAGCTACAAGATATGTTCAACGTGTATCCCAAAATCTACATTCGTTCCAGTAAATTTAACATAGTCTTTTTATGCATTTTGAGTTATGCTCTTATGATTATCTTATTGCAATTTCTGCTTCTGTATGAAAATGTATAGGCTCTTATTGAGCCCAAGAGCAGCAGAAAATTGACTAATTTCCATGTATTGAGACTGGGAATAGGAAACCACTTTCCTTATCTCTGTAACTGTGTGTTTCAGTGACATTACTGGACACAAGGGCAGTTCCTGGGGAGCTGAAATGGGCAGCCAATCCCACAGAAGGAGGGGTGAGTGAGGACTTACCTACATCAAATCAAACTTTATTTTCCACATGCATCGAATACAACAAGTGTAGACTTTACAGTGAAATGCTGACTTACAGGCACTTAACCAACAGTGTAGACTTTACCGTGAAATGCTGACTTACAGGCACTTAACCAACAGTGTAGACTTTACCGTGAAATGCTTACTTACAGGCTCTTAACCAACAGTGTAGACTTTACCGTGAAATGCTTACTTACAGGAACTTAACCAACAGTGTAGACTTTACCGTGAAATGCTTACTTACAGGCACTTAACCAACAGTGTAGACTTTACCGTGAAATGCTGACTAACAGGCACTTAACCAACAGTGTAGACTTTACCGTAAAATGCTTACTTACAGGCACTTAACCAACAGTGTAGACTTTACCGTGAAATGCTTACTTACAGGCACTTAACCAACAGTGTAGACTTTACCGTGAAATGCTTACTTACAGGCACTTAACCAACAGTGTAGACTTTACCGTGAAATGCTTACTTACAGGCACTTAACCAACAGTGTAGACCTCACAGTGAAATGCTTACTTACAGGCACTTAACCAACAGTGTAGACTTTACCGTGAAATGCTTACTTACAGGCACTTAACCAACAGTGTAGACTTTACCGTGAAATGCTTACTTACAGGCACTTAACCAACAGTGTAGACTTTACCGTGAAATGCTTACTTACAGGCACTTAACCAACAGTGTAGACCTCACAGTGAAATGCTTACTTACAGGCACTTAACCAACAGTGTAGACTTTACCGTGAAATGCTGACTTACAGGCACTTAACCAACAGTGTAGACTTTACCGTGAAATGCTGACTTACAGGCACTTAACCAACAGTGTAGACCTCACAGTGAAATGCTTACTTACAGGCACTTAACCAACAGTGTAGACTTTACCATGAAATGCTTACTTACAGGCACTTAACCAACAGTGTAGACTTTACCGTGAAATGCTTACTTACAGGCACTTAACCAACAGTGTAGACTTTACCGTGAAATGCTTACTTACAGGCACTTAACCAACAGTGTAGACTTTACCGTGAAATGCTGACTTACAGGCACTTAACCAACAGTGTAGACTTTACCGTGAAATGCTTACTTACAGGCACTTAACCAACAGTGTAGACTTTACCGTGAAATGCTTACTTACAGGCACTTAACCAACAGTGTAGACCTCACAGTGAAATGCTTACTTACAGGCACTTAACCAACAGTGTAGACTTTACCGTGAAATGCTTACTTACAGGCACTTAACCAACAGTGTAGACCTCACAGTGAAATGCTTACTTACAGGCACTTAACCAACAGTGTAGACCTCACAGTGAAATGCTTACTTACAGGCACTTAACCAACAGTGTAGACCTCACAGTGAAATGCTTACTTACAGGCACTTACCCAACAGTGTAGACCTCACAGTGAAATGCTGACTTACAGGCACTTAACCAACAGTGTAGACTTTACCGTGAAATGCTGACTTACAGGCACTTAACCAACAGTGTAGACTTTACCGTGAAATGCTTACTTACAGGAACTTAACCAACAGTGTAGACTTTACCGTGAAATGCTTACTTACAGGCACTTAACCAACAGTGCAGTTCAAGAAGAAGAAAGTATTTACCAAGTAGGATAAAATAAAAAGTAATAATATAGAGTAACACAATAAGAAGAACAATAACGAGGCTAACAGTAAGTTGAGGTAATCTGTAAATGTAGGTGGGGGCAAAGTGACTATGCAAAGGTAACGAACAAACAGTGAGTAGCAGCAGTGAACGGGGGGGGGGGTCAATGGAAATTGTCCGGTGGCGATTTTTATGAATTATAAACTGTCTAATGGCTTGGAGGTAGAAACTGTTGAGAAGCATTTTGGTCCGAGACTTGGCGCTCCGGTACTACTTGCCGTCCGATAGCAGAGAAAACAGTCTATAACTTGGGTGACTGGAGTCTGACAATTTTAAGGGCTTTCCTCTGACACCGCCTATTATATAGGTCCTCGTTCGCACGACCCTCTGTAGCGCCTTGCGGTCCGATGCAGAGCAGTTGCCATACCAGGCGGTGATGCAACCAGATGCTCTCGATGGTGCAGCTGTAGAACCTTTTGAGGATCTGGGGACCCATGCCAAATCTTTTCAGTCTCCTGAGGGGGAAAAGGTTTTGTCGTGCCCTCTTCACGACTGTCTTGGTATGTTTGGACCATGATAGTTCGTTGGTGATGTGGACACCAAGGATATTGAAACTCTCGACCCGCTCCACTACAGCCCCGTCGATGTTAATGGGGGCCTGTTCTGCCGACCTTTTCCTGTAGTCCACGATCGTTTGTCTTGCTCACATTGAGGGAGAGGTTGTTGTCCTAGCACTACACTGCCAGTTCTCTGATCTCCTCCCTATAGGCCGTCTCATCTGTGATCAGGCCTACCACTGTTGTGTCATCAGCAAACTTAATGATGGTGTTGGAGTCGTGTTTGGCCATGCAGTTGTAGGTGAACAGGGAATATAGGAGGGGACTAAGTACACACCCATGTGGGGCCCCAGTGTTAAGGATCGGCATGGCAGACATGTTGTTGCCTACTATTACCACTTGGGGGCGGCCCATCAGGAAGTTCAGGATCCAGTTGCAGAGGGAGGTTTTTAGTCCCAGAGTCCTTAGCTTAGTGATGAGCTTTGTGGACACTATCGTGTTGAACGCTGAGCTGAAGTAAATTAACCGCATTCTCAAATAGGTGTTCCTTTTGTCCATGTGAGAAAGGGCAATGTGGAGTGCGATTGATATTGCGTCATCTGTGGATCTGTTGTGGCTGTATGCAAATTGGAGTGGGTGTCAGGGAGGATGCTGTTGATGTGAGCCTTTCCAAGCACTTCTTGGCTACTGACGTGAGGGCCACGGAATGGTAATCATTTAGGCAGATTACTTTCGCTTCCTTGGGCACAGGGTCTATGGTGGTCTGCTTGAAACATGTAGGTATTACAGACTAGGTCAGGGAGAGGTTGAAAATGTCAGTGAAGACACTTGACAGTTGGTCCTCGCATGCTTGAGTACACATCCTGGTAATCCGTATGGCCCAGCGGCTTTGTGAATGTTGACCTGTTTAAAGGTTTTGTTCACATTGGCTACCGAGAGCAATATCACACAGTCATCCAGAACAGCTGGTGCTCTCGTGCATGCTTCAATGTTGCTTGCCTCGCAGCGAGCATCAAAAGCATTTAGCTCATCTGGTAGGCTCATGTCACTGGTCAGCTCGTGTCTGGGTTTCCCTTTGTAGTCCGTAATAGTTTTCGAGCCCTGCCACATCCGACGAGTGTCAGAGCCGGTGTAGTAGGATTCAATCTTAATCCTGTATTGACGCTTTGCTTGTTTGATGGTTCGTCTGAGGATATAGCGGGATTTCTGGTAAGCGTCCGGAATAGTCTCCCACTCATTGAAAGCAGCAGCTCTAGCCTTTAGCTCGATGCGGCTGTTGCCTGTAATCTAACAATGACTACTTTAGTGACAATGTGAAGATGGACTGCATTCTACTGCACCCTCCAACTCTCTCTCTTACTCTCTCTATTTCTCTCTCACTCTCCCTTTACAATCTCTTTGTTGGTTTAAGTTATTGGTGAACTAAATTTCTCTCCAGATTCCTTTCCAGTCTCCCTTGGTTCATTTTATTTTACTGAACTGCTTGATTGACAAGGTCCTGGTCCCCATGCACTGAGCCCTTTGATTGCCAGAACCCCCCCCCCCCCACCCCCCACCCCTCCACAGACACACACTCACACTCCCGTCTTCACATCACAGTCGGGGCCAGTTTACAGCTTTATGACCAGATCCCATTGAACACCTCTATACACTCTCTGGCTTGCTACATCTAAAGCTCTCACCAGTAGGGTGAAGACACATTATTATTACATGGTCATAAGATGCCAATTACACATAGTTAGAAGAGTTAACCATACAGCTCCATACAACGTCCTTGATAAACTATCCAAGATAAAAGCGTGGAAGGTTTTGTAGTCACTGAAGCTGATGGCACTGCATCACAGTTGCTAGCTTTGCCACTGGAGATCCTGGTTTGAGTTCAGGCTCCGTCTCAGCCGGCCGCAACCAGGAGACCCATGGGACGGTGCACAATTGGCCCAGCGTCGTCTGGGTTAAGGGAGGATTTGGTCGGCAGGGATGTCCTTGTCCCATCGCTCTCTAGTGACTACTTTGGTGGGCTGGGCGCAATGCAGGCTGACACGGTCACCAGTTGTAAGGTGTTTCCTCCGTCACATTGGTGTGGCTGGCGTCCAGGTTAAGCGAGCAGTGTGTCAAGAAGCAGCGCGGCTTGGCTGGGTTGTGTTTCAGAGGACGCATGGCTCTCGACCTTCGACTCTCCCGAGTCCTTACGGGAGTTGCAGCGATGAGACAAAACTGTAAAAACCAATTGGGTACCATGAAATTGGGGAGAAAAAGGTGTCTAATAATTGGAATGTTTGTATGTGTGTTGCCAGTGGGAGGAGGTGAGCATCATGGATGAGAAGAACATCCCCATCAGAACGTACCAGGTGTGTAACGTGATGGAACCCAGCCAGAGCAACTGGCTTAGAACTGACTGGATCCCTCGGTCTGGTGCGCAGCGCATCTATGTCGAGATCAAGTTCACCCTCCGGGACTGTAACAGCCTGCCTGGAGTCACTGGCACCTGCAAGGAGACCTTCAACCTCTACTACTATGAGTCTAACAATGACAGAGAGCACTACATCAGAGAGAGCAACTTCCTCAAGATCGACACAGTGGCAGCCGACGAGAGCTTCACTCAGGTTAGGACTCTTGCTTCATTATTACTCTCTCTGTCAAAGTTTCAGATCTGATGGTATGTTGATTTGATGTTCTTTTTTCAGTGTAGAAATCACTATGAGGTAACATTGTGTTGCAATGGCTATTGATAATTATTAATGATATTATTATTATGATCAGGTGGACATCGGGGATCGCATCATGAAGCTAAATACGGAGGTGCGTAATGTAAAGGTCACAACCCGGAAGGGTTTCTACCTGGCGTTCCAGGATGTTGGCGCCTGCATCGCTCTGATCTCAGTTCGCGTTTTCTACAAGACCTGCCCCCTCAGCATCCGTAACCTGGCAACCTTCCCAGATACTAACACTGGAGCTGACACTTCCTCGTTAGTGGAGGTCAGGGGGTCGTGTGTGAACCAATCAGAGGAAAGGGAGGAGCCTAAGATGTATTGTGGCGCAGATGGAGAATGGCTGGTTCCCATTGGTGGGTGTGTCTGTATCCCAGGATACGAGGAGAAAGGTGGAGCCTGTCAGGGTAAGGCATTTGATTTACATATATTTAAATTTAATCACCACATTTTATTTGAAATTATATCGAACCCTGGGTGTATGCACTTAGTCGACTGAGCTAAAGTTAAGTCATCGGCTCTGAGCTCTGGACGAGACATGGAAATAGGAGAGACTGTCGGGAACAGATGTTCTGAAGACAGTTTTATAGCACGCCATTTCTCTCTCTATTAAACACACGGAAACACACACACACAGCAGTTGAGGCTCAATGCTTCAGTAGGGAGTGATATACAGCTGTGTGACTATTCTGACAAACTTATTTATGATGACCATAGCCGCAGCCTGCGGACCCAGCGGAGCATGTGTGTGTGATAGTAGAGAAAGGGGTACCTATCAAATTGTTCTGTATGTGACAGACACCAGCTTCTCTCTCCCACTCTCTTCCTCTCTGTGCCTCTCTCCCCATTCATACCTCTCTCTCTTTCTCCATAGTAGAGTTAATGACATCTGAAAGCTGTTTTCTTTAACAAGATTGAACTAAACCCTCGACTTTGGTCAGCTTTGATCTGAAATTAAGGACCGGCTATTTTTAACAGTATATCCTTTCCCCCGCTCTATCAAATCAAGACAGCCCACTCAGGACTGGAGTACTCTAGTGGTGCCAAAGTACTCTCAGACTTAATGACCTACTGGACTGAAAATGACATCTTAACATTTCCATCATGTCACTTAGCGCAGTGGTTCCCAACCAGAGCTACTAGGACCCCTGGGGGTACTTGGCCTATCCACAGGGGGTGGTTTAAAATATATATATACAGTATATATATTTTACCTTTATTTAACTGGGCAGGTCAGTTATGAACACATTCTTATTTTCAATGACAGCCTAGGAACAGTGGGTTAACTGCCTTGTTCAGGGGCAGAACAACAGATTTTTACCTTGTCAGCTCGGGGATTCTACCTTGCAACCTTTCGGTTACTAGCCCAACGCTCTAACCACTAGGCTACCTGCTGCCCCACTTGAGAAAACTCATGAGACTATAGGCCTACAGGTAAAATGCACACGAGGGGGTACTTCAGGGGTACTCCAGGCAGAGCTAAATTTAGTTGGTGGTACAGTAACCAAAAAAGGCTAGGAACCACTGAATTAGTGGACTAGTGACCAACAAGGACATAGAGAAACAGGGAAAGAATGAGGCAGTGAATGAGAAGAATACTTTATAGCTCTATAGAGAGCTATGAAGAAAGAGTCCCCCCTCCCCCATGGGAGAAATCAAAAGGTGGCCCTCTCTCACAGCCTCGCCTGCCATTGGATGGATACAAGGTGGATAGTGGGAAGGGGGAGGCATTAATCTTCAATGTGGGCTCGCTAAAGGCTTGTGGAGGGTTGGAGGGAGGTGGAGGGGAGGAGAGAGAGGGAGGAGAGGAGGAAGAGATTTGTTTGTGAATGAGGGAGGAGTTCTATGAGGAGGCCATTGGTGGATTAAGTCATTAATGACAGCCCAGCCTCCTAATTGTTGCTGTGTCTCAGTGTTAGAGGGGGTGCACGAGGGGTGAACATGGAAGAGGTTCAGGGTTACCCCCCCTCCCCTAATCTTTATACCCCACCTGTGTACCTCACCTGCATGGGGGATACAGCTTATTCATCTCTGCAGATTTTGCTGCGAAGAGACAGAATCTTAAGATAATTTGTTTTGGTACTGTCCATACAACAAGATAACTAATGTAAAACATACTGTGTCCGTAAAACGTATATGCTGTATATACTACCTTTCAAAAGTTTGGGGTCACTTAGAAATCTCCTTGTTTTTTTAAATGAAAGCACTTTTTTTTGTCCACTAAAATTACATTAAATTGATCAGAAATACACTGTGGATATTGTTAATGTTGTAAATTACTATTGTAGCTGGAAACGGCTGATTTTTAACAGAATATCTACATAGGCGTACAGAGGCCCATTATCAGCAACTATCACTCCTGTGTTCCAATGGCACGTTGTGTTAGCTAATCCAAGTTGATCATTTTAAAAGGCTAATTGAACATTATAAAACCATTTTGCAATTATGTTAGCACAGCTGAAAATTATTGTTATGATTAATGAAGCAGTAAAACTGGCCTTCTTTAGACTAGTTGAGTGTCTGGAGCATCAGCATTTGTGGGTTCGATTACAGGCTCAAAATGACCAGAAACAAATAACTTTCTTCTGAAACTAGTCAGTCTATTTTTGTTCTGAGAAATTAAGGCTATTCCATGCGAGAAACTGCCAAGAAACTGAAGATCTTGTACAACGCTGTGTACTACACCCTTCACAGAACAGTGCAAACGGGCTCTAACCAGAATAGAAAGAGTGGGAGGCCCCGGTGCACAACTGAGCAAGAGGGAAAGTACATTAGAGTGTCTAGTTTGAGAAACAGATACCTCACAAGTCCTCAACTGGCAGCTTCATTGAATAGTACCCCCAAAACCAGTCTCAGCGTCAACAGTGAAGAGGCGTCTCCGGGATGCTGGCCTTCTAGGCAGAGTTCCACTGTCCAGTGTCTGTGTTCTTTTGCCCATCCTAATCTTTTCTTTTTATTGGCCAGTCCGAGATATGACTTGTTCTTTGCAACTCTGCCTAGAAGGCCAGCGTCCCGGAGTCGCCTCTTCACCGTTGACATATATTTGTATTTATTTTACATTTTTATTTAACTAGGCAAGTCAGTTAAGAACAAATTCCTATTTACAATTACAGTCTACCAATAGCCAAAAGGCCTCCTGCGGGGACGGGAGCCTGGGATTTTAAAAAACAAACAATATAAATATAGGACAAAACACACATCACAACAAGAGACACAACACTTCATAAAGAGATACCTAAGACAACATAACAAGGCAGAAACACATGACAAAACAGCATGGTAGCAACACAACATGCCAACAACATGTCCACAGCACAAAGGTCAAGAAGGTAGAGACAACAATACATCATACAAAGCAGCAACAACTGTCAGTAAGAGTGTCCATGATTGAGTCTTTGAGTGATTGAGATAAAACTGTCCAGTTTGAGTGTTTGTTGCAGCTCGTTCCGGTCGCTAGCTGCAGCGAACTGAAAAGCGGAGCGGCCAAGGGATGTGTGTTGTATGTGGAGAATTAGGGCTGCAGTAGATAACTCAGATAGGGGGGAGTGAGGCCTAAGAGGGTTTTATAAATGAGCATCAACCAGTGGGCCTTGCGACGGGTATACGGAGTTGACCAGTTTATAGAGGGGTATAGAATCCAGTGATGTGTCCTATAAGGAGCATTGGTGGCAAATCTGATGGCCGAATGGTTAAGAACATCTAGCCGCTCAAGAGCACCCTTACCTGCCGAACTATAAATGATGTCTCCGTAATCTTGCATGGGTATGATGGTCATCTGAATCAGTTAGCTTGGCAGCTGGGATAAAAGAGTAGTGACTACGATAGAGGAAACCAAGAGGTGACAACCCTCAGAGGTAGTAATCACACTGGTGGGGAGAGGGGCATTCTTCTTAATTCTTACTACCACATGACCTTTGTTTTGGAGGTGTTCAGAACAAGGTTAAGGGTAGAGAAAGCTTGTTGTACACTGTGTGTGTGTGTGTGTGTGTGTGTGTGTGTGTGTGTGTGTGTGTGTGTGTGTGTGTGTGTGTGTGTGTGTGTGTGTGTGTGTGTGTGTGTGTGTGTGTGTGTGTGTGTGTGTGTGTGTGTGTGTGTGTGTGTGTGTGTGTGTGTGTGTGTGTGTGTGTGTGTGTAATTTGCCCCAAAAATATATGGGGAATTGGAGTAATGCAGACAACTACATTGACGCTACAGTCTATCTGCTATATTAAAGCTGATCTACCCCCTAATGAAAAGATTATTATACAGTTGTTTTTAAAATACATTTAAAAATAGAGCAGGGTCATGCTGGAGGTTGATGAAGATGTCAAAAGAGAGGAGGAGCATAGAGACAACAGAGGCGGTTTAAATGGGAATGGGACAGCCACACTCAGGAATAAAAGAGGATCTCTGCATTTTGTTAGTTTTATTTGAGTTTTGTCACCTACTTTTTAGAGGGACTTTGTTCCGCTGTGGCTGCTCATCTGCTGCTGATAATCTGTGTTGTTATGTGGGTTACATCTGTGTGTGTATGTGGGTGGTATTTGTGCGTGTTCAGTATGTGGATGGTATCTGTGTGTGTTTATGTATGTGGGTGGTAAGAATCCAATGTGGCTCAGCAGGAAGACGTGTTTGTTTTCATCCCATGTAAATATAGTCTTTTTCAGAGTTTTTTGTATACATTTCAATCTCTTTTTTTCCATTTTCAAAAGAAATATACATTCCTGCAACCTGCCTCACCCAATGCGGTACGGATCAGCTATTTTTTTAGACCTTATAACTGGAAGCTCCATCAGAGGCTAGCCAGCTAATTAGTTACGAGCTATTTAGTCATTGTTAGCCTCTGCTAGCTGTCTTACCTTTAGCTCGGACTCCTGCCGCTTTAGCCTGGATAGCCCGGATAATACCTGCCAGTCTGCACAGCGCGATACCAGCCCTGAGCATATGGGACTGCTTTTTCCACTACATCACCGGATTCCTGCCGCAAGCTCTGGACCATTACACCAGATCTTTGCAGCTAGCTAGTTACTACCGTGGAGCTATTGTGGCTAACGCCCTTGTCCAGAATCATGCACCAATTAGCCCCGAGCTAGGCTCATCTCCCGGCTAGCAAACGAAGTACACCAACTACAACACCTCTCTTGCTAATTGGCCTGGACCCTTTGTCGGCACGGAGCCCCGCCAATCCATCATGACTGGTCTGCTGACGTAACTAGGCCGTTGTGCTCTCAACTGTCCTCTGCGTCGTGGATGTTTGTTGATGATCCATCTGCTAGCCCCGGCCTGCTAGCTCCCTGAATGCCGTGTCTCCCGCTCGCTCAACGTAGTAATCGAATACCGAACTGTTCAGCTAATCAGCTAACCTTAACCCGGTCAACTCCTGCCAGTCTGCACAGCGCGATTCAACCCAGAGCATACCGGACTGCTTTTCCTCCACCAAATCTCCATATCTCCAGAGCGTCCTACCGCAAGCTCTGAACCTTTCACCTGGATCAGCACAGCTAGCTAGCTGCTATCCAAGTGCCTACTCCTGGCTAACGTCTCTGTCCCGAAGCAAGCACCAGTTAGCCGGGAACTAGCCTCGTGCTACGCCTATCTCTCGGCTAGCTGAAAAGGTCCAACAGCCACTTCTTGGGCTACAATACCTATTTTTCTAAGTGACCTGGACCCATTCTGAAAGAGCTGCAAAACCTGGACCCGTATAAATCAGCTGGGCTTGACAATCTGGACCCTCTATTTCTGAAACTATCCGCCGCCATTGTCGCAACCCCTATTACCAGCCTGTTCAACCGCTCTTTCATATCGTCTGAGATCCCCAAGGATTGGAAAGCTGCTGCAGTCATCCCCCTCTTCAAAGGGGGAGACACCCTGGACCCAAACTGTTACAGACCTATATCCATTCTGCCCTGCCTATCTAAGGTCTTCGAAAGCCAAGTCAACAAACAGGTCACTGACCATCTCGAATCCCACTGTACCTTCTCCGCTATGCAATCTGGTTTCCGAGCCGGTCACGGGTGCACCTCAGCCACACTCAAGGTACTAAACGACATCATAACTGCCATCGATAAAAGACAGTACTGTGCAGCCGTCTTCATCGACCTTGCCAAGGCTTTCGACTCTGTCAATCACCAGATTCTTATCGGCAGACTCAGTAGCCTCGGTTTTTCGGATGACTGCCTTGCCTGGTTCACCAATTACTTTGCAGACAGAGTTCAGTGTGTCAAATCGGAGGGCATGCTGTCCGGTCCTCTGGCAGTCTCTATGGGGGTGCCACAGGGTTCAATTCTCGGGCCGACTCTTTTCTCTGTATATATCAATGATGTTGGTCTTGCTGCGGGCGATTCCCTGATCCACCTCTACGCAGACGACACCATTCTATATACTTTCGGCCCATCATTGGACACTGTGCTATCTAACCTCCAAACGAGCTTCAATGCCATACAACACTCCTTCCGTGGCCTCCAAATGCTCTTAAACGCTAGTAAAACCAAATGCATGCTTTTCAACCGATCGCTGCCTGCACCCGCATGCCCGACTAGCATCACCACACTGGATGGTTCCGACCTTGAATATGTGGACACCTATAAGTACCTAGGTGTCTGGCTAGGCTGCAAACTCTCCTTCCAGACCCATATCAAACATCTCCAATCGAAAATCAAATCAAGAGTCGGCTATCTATTCCACAACAAAGCCTCCTTCACTCACGCTGCCAAGCTTACCCTAGTAAAACTGACTATCCTACTGATCCTCGACTTCGGCGATGTCATCTACAAAATCGCTTCCAACACTCTACTCAGCAAACTGGATGCAGTTTATCACAGTGCCATCCGTTTTGTCACTAAAGCACCTTATACTACCCACCACTGCGACTTGTATTGTCTAGTCGGCTGGCCCTCGCTACATATTCGTCGCCAGACCCACTGGCTCCAGGTCATCTACAAGGCCATGCTAGGTAAAGCTCCACCTTATCTCAGTTCACTGGTCACGATGGCAACACCCATCCGTAGCATGCGCTCCAGCAGGTGTATCTCACTGATCATCCCTAAAGCCAACACCTCATTCGGCCGCCTTTCGTTCCAGTACTCTGCTGCCTGTGACTGGAACGAATTGCAAAAATCGCTGAAGTTGGAGACTTTTATCTCCCTCACCAACTTCAAACATCAGCTATCTGAGCAGCTAACCGATCGCTGCAGCTGTACATAATCTATTGGTAAATAGCCCACCCATTTTAACCTACCTCATCCCCACAGTTTTTATTGATTTACTTTTCTGCTCTTTTGCACACCAATATCTCTACCTGTACATGATCATCTGATCATTTATCACTCCAGTGTTAATCTGCAATATTGTAATTATTCCCCTACCTCCTCATGCCTTTTGCACACATTGTATATAGACTCCCATTTTTTCTACTGTGTTATTGACTTGTTAATTGTTTATTCCATGTGTAACTCTGTGTTGTCTGTTCACACTGCTATGCTTTATCTTGGCCAGGTCGCAGTTGCAAATGAGAACTTGTTCTCAACTAGCCTACCTGGTTAAATAAAGGTGAAATAAATAAATAAATAAAATTTTACTGCCGACGCAGAGCACAGCCGATCCATCACGACTGGTTAACCGACGTAATCCGCCCGAGGAGGTTTCAACAGGCTCCTCCGTCATGACATCCCCTGAAGCCCCATCCGCTAGCCTGCTATCCGCGGCCCGCTAGCTGTCTTGAGCATATCGGACTGTTAGCTGAATAGGGCCATCAGCCAACTTCTTGGGCTACAATACCTATTTTTCTGTGGCCTGGACTCATTTTACTACCTACATGGAACCCTGCCAATCCATCACGACTGGTCTGCCAACGTAATCGTCAGAGGGGGCTACAACAGACTCTTCCGTCGCCATGTCCCCCTAAGGCCCTTCTGCTAGCCTGCTAGCCCCGGCCCACTAGCTGTCTGAATCTCCGTGTCTTTTCGCCTAGCTACTCACTGGTCCCTATGATCACTCGGCTACGCATGTCTCTCCCTAATGTCAGTATGCCTTGTCCATTGGGGTTTTGGTTAGTGATTATTGTCTTATTTCACTGTAGAGCCTCCAGCCCTGCTCAATATGCCTTAGCTAGCCCTTCTGTTCCACCTCCCACATGTGTGGTGACCTCACCTGGTTTAAATGGTGTCTCTAGAGACAAAACCTCTCATCGTCACTCAATGCCTAGGTTTACCTCCACTGTATTCACATCCAACCATACCCTTGTCTGTACATTATGCCATGAATCTATTCTTCCGCTCCCAGAAACCTGCTCCTTTCACTCTCTGTTCTGAACGCACTAAACGACCAGTTCTTATAGAGGTTAGTTAGCACAGTGTCCAAAGAAGGTCTGTTCCTCTGGGGATGTAGAGGTTAATCCAGGCCCTGCAGCGCCTTGCTCCACTCCCATTCCCCAGGCTCTCTCATTTGTTGAATCTAACCGTAAAAACCTTAGTTTCATACATGTTAACATTAGAAGCCTCCTCTCTAAGTTTTTTTTATTTACTGCTGCAACACACTCTACCAGCCCAGATGTCCTAGCCGTGTCTGAATCCTGGCTTAGAAAGGCCACCAAAAAATCCTGAGATTTCCATCCCTAACGATAACATTTCCCGACAAGATAGAACTGCCAAAGGGGGCGGAGTTAGCCTGCAGATTTCTGTCATACTATCCAGGTCTGTGCCCAAGCACTTCGAGCTTTGACTTCTAAAAATCCACCTTTCCAGTAACAAGTCTCTCACCGCTCCCGCTTGTTATAGACCACCTTCAGCCACCTGCTGTGCCCTGGACACCATATGTGAATTGATTGCCCCCCATCCATCTTCAGAGCTCGTACTGTTAGGTGACCTAAACTGGGACATGCTTAACACCCCGGCCATCCTACAATCTAAGCTAGATGCCCTCAATCTCACACAAAAGATCAATGAACCTACCAGGTACAACCCCAAATCCGTAAACACGGACACCCTCATAGATATTATTCTGACCAACCTGCCCTCTAAATACACCTCTGCTGTCTTCAACCAGGATCTCAGTGATCACTGCCTCATTGCCTGTGTCCGTAATGGGTCTGTGGTCAAACGTTCACCCGTCATCACTGTCAAACGCTCCCTAAAACACTTCAGCGAGCATGCCTTTCTAATTGACCTCTACACAGATGACACTATTCTGTATACTTCTGGACCTTCTTTGGACACTGTGCTAACTAACCTCCAGACGAGCTTCCATAGAGTGGGGGTCATTGTCCATTTGGAAGACCCATTTGTGATCAAGCTTTAACTTCCTGACTGTCTTGAGATGTTGCTTCAATATATCCACATAATTATCCGTCCTCATGATGCCATCTATTTTGTGACGTGCACCAGTCTCTCCTGCAGCAAAACACCCCCACAACATGATGCTGCCACCCCTGTGCTTCACGGTTGGGATGGTGTTCTTCGGGATGGTGTTCTCCCCCTTTTTCCTCTAAACTTATTAATGGTCATTATGGCCAAACAGTTCTATTTTTGTTTCATCAGACCAGAGGAAATTTCTCCAAAAAGTACAATCTTTGTCCCCATGTGCAGTTGCAAACTGTTGTCTGGCTTTTTATGGTGGTTTTGGAACAGTGGATTCTTCATTGCTGAGCGGCCTTTCAGGTTATGTCGATATAGGACTCATTTTACTGTGGATATATATACTTTTGTACCTGTTTCCTCCAGCATCTTCACAAGGTCCTTTGCTGCTGTTCTGGGATTGATTTGCACTTTTTTTTTTGCACTTTTCGCACCAAGTATTTTCATCTCTAGGAGACAGAACGCATCTCCTTCCTGAGTGGTATGATGGCTGCGTAGTCCCATGGTGTTTATACTTGCACACTATTTTTCGTACAGATGAATGTGGTACCTTCAGGCATTTGGAAATTGCTCCCAAGGATGAACCAGACTTGTGGAGGTCTACAAAAACAATTCTGATGTCTTGGCTTTTCCCATGATGTCAAGCAAAGAGGCATTGAGTTTGAAGGTAGGCCTTGAAATACATCCACAGGTACACCAACCAATTGACTCAAATTATGTCAATTAGCCTATCAGAAGCTTCTAAAGCCATGACGTAATTTTCTGGACTTTTCCAAGCTGTTTAAAGGCACAGTCAACTTAGTGTATGTAAACTTCTGTTCCACTGGAATTGTGACACAGTGAATTATAAGTGAAATAATCTGTCTGTTAACAATTGTTGTAAAAATTACTTGTATCATGCACAAAACTATAGTTTATTAACAAGAATTAATAACAAGATTTGTGGAGTGGTTGAAAAACTAGTTTTAAAGACTCCAACCTAACTGTATGTAAACTTCCAACTTCAACTGTATGTGTGTATGTGGGTGGTGTCTGTGTGGGTGGTGCATGTGTGAGTGGTAATTTTGTGTGTATTTGTGGGTGGTATCTGTGAGTGTGTGGGTGGTGTTTGTTTGTGTACAGTGCCTTCAGAAAGTATTTCCAACCCTTGACTTTTTCCACTTTTTCTTGTGTTAAAAAGTGCGATTAAAATAGATGTGATTGTATTTTTGTTGTTGTCAACTATTTACCCAAAATTCACAATTCTTCCAGCTCTGTCAAGTTTGTTGTTGATCATTGCTAGACTACCATTTTCAGGTCTTGCCATAGATGTTCAAGTAGATTTAAGTCAAAACTGTAACTCGGACACTCAGGAACATTCTCTGTCTTTTTGGTAAGCAACTCCAGTGTAGATTTGCTTTGTGTTTTAGGTTATTGTCATGCTGAAAGGCAAATTCATATCCCAGTGTCTGTTGGAAAGCAGACTGAACCTGGTTTTCCTCTAGGCTTTTGACCGTGCTTAGCTCTATTCAGTTACTTTTTACATTAAAAAAACCTCCTAAGTCATTGCTGATAACAAACATACCCATAACATGACGCAGCCACCATCATGTGTGAAAATATGAAGAGTGATACTCGGTGACGTGTTGGATTTTCCACAAACATAACACTTTGTATTCAGGACATGAAGTTAATTTCATTGCAGTTTTACTTTAGTGCCTTATTGCAAACAGGATGCATGTTTTGGAATATTTTTATTCTGTACAGGCTTCCTTCTTTTCACTCTGTCATTTAGGTTATTATTGTGGAGCAACTACAATGTTGTTTCGTCTTCAGTTTTATCCTATCATAGCCATTAAACTCTATAACAGTTGTAAAGTCACCATTGGCCTCATGGTGAAATCCTTGAGTGGTTTCCTTCCTTTCTAGCAACTTAGTTAGGAAGGAAGCCTATACCTTTGTGACTGGGTGTATTTATACACCATCCAAAGTGTGTTCAGTGTGTTTTTTCCATCTACCAATAGGTGCCCTTCTTTGCGAGGCATTGGAAAACCTCCCCTGGTCTTTGTGGTTGAATCTGTGTTTGAAATTCACTGCTCGACTGAGGATCTTACAGATAATTGTATGTGTGGGATACAGAGATAGGGTAGACATTCAAAAATAATGTCAAGCGCTATTATTGCACACAGAGTGAGTCCATGCAACTTATTATCTAACTTGTTAAGCACATTTTTACTCCTGTGGAGTCACTGGCCTATTTCTGAATGCACTGTATGAGAGAGAGATGTGAATTTGTAAGATGTGTCCAAGTGTGAGAGAGATGTCAGAGAGATATTATGGCTGTAATTCACTCCTATGTACCTTCAGAGCACCCAACAGAGCATTCGGCATTTGGTTGTGTGTATGCTTGTCTAAGTGTGTGTATGCGTGCATTTGTGCATGTGTGGAAGAGAAATGGAGAGTGAGTTGGAGTGGGACAGAGAGAAAGATTGTGGGTGCAGATAGCCGTACTGAGTGTGTAATTGCAGTAGACATCTCATCAGTCTGTCATAATTATAAGCAGATGTGGGACTTGTCCAGGTACTCAGCTCTGTTTGTGTGTGTGTGCATGCTTCTCTCTATGTGGGAGAATCCTGAATACATGATCATCACCTGTCTAGTGAGAGAGGAGAAAGAGAGAGATATGGGGATGAGATAGATGTATAGAGTTAGGGGGTGGGAGAACAAGAGGAGAGTGAAAAAGCAACATTCACAGTAAAGGTGCCCTTAAATTTCTGTCATCTTTGTAATTTACATATTATTTTCTTTTTTACACAAATGCAAATCCAGAAAATGCTAATCCAGCTCTTTACATAGTTGTGTGTCTATTTCTGTGTTGGTTTCCATAACCCTGTACTCTCTCTCACTCTCTGTCTCTTCCAAAGGAATAGAGATATTTCAAATGTTATATTATGTCGATATACAGTGTTACAAACTGCAGAAATAGTTCAAATACAATAGGGAAAATAAATAAACATAAATATGGGTTTGTTCTTCACTAGTTCCCTTTTTTAGTAGCAACAGGTCACAAATCTCACTTCTGTGATGGTGGTATTTCACCCAATACATATGGGAGTTTATCAAAATTGTATTTGTTTTGGAATTCTTTGTGGGTCTGTGTAATCTTTGGGAAATAGGTGTCTCTAATGTGGTCATACATTTGGCAGGAAGTGCAGCTCAGTTATCATCAAATTTTTGTTGGCAGTGTGCACAATAGCGTGTCTTCTCTTAAAGCCAGGTCTGCCTATGGTGGCCTTTCTCAATTAGCAAGACTATGCTCACTGAGTCTGTACATAGTCAAAGCTTTCCTTAATTTTTGGTCAGTCACAGTGGTCAGGTATTCTGCCACTGTGTACTCTCTACGGCCAAATAGCGTTATAGTTTGCTCTGTTTTTTCGTTATTTCTTTCCAATGTGTCAAGTAATTATCTTTTTGTTTTCATGATTTGGTTGGGTCTAATTGTGTTGCTCTGTGGGGTCTGTTTGTGAACAGAGGGGACTCACATATGTGATCGACTGGCTCGATTCGGTCTTATGAAGCAACATTTGTTTTTTACATTGGATAAAAGTAGACTCCGAGCTAGAAAATGTTATCATACACTTGTCGTGTCTTTACTATCATTAAACTGAAGACTTATAAGTTTTATCAAAGATTCTCTGTAATTAGTATTAAATCAAATCAAAATCAAATCAAATTTTATTTGTCACATACACATGGTTAGCAGATGTTAATGCGAGTGTAGCGAAATGCTTGTGCTTCTAGTTCCGACAATGCAGTGATAACCAACAAGTAATCTAACTAACAATTCCAAAACTACTGTCTTATACACAGTGTAAGGGGATAAGGAACATGTACATAAGGATATATGAATGAGTGATGGTACAGAGCAGCATACAGTAGATGGTATCGAGTACAGTATATACATATGAGATGAGTGTGTAGACAAAGTAAACAAAGTGGCATAGTTAAAGTGGCTAGTGATACATGTGTTACATAAGGATGCAGTCGATGTTGTAGAGTACAGTATATACATATGCATATGAGATGAATAATGTAGGGTAAGTAACATTATATAAGGTAGCATTGTTTAAAGTGGCTAGTGATATATTTACATCATTTCCCATCAATTCCCATTATAAAATGGCTGGAGTTGGGTCAGTGTCAATGACAGTGTGTTGGCAGCAGCCACTCAATGTTAGTGGTGGCTATTTAACAGTCTGATGGCCTTGAGATAGAAGCTGTTTTTCAGTCTCTCGGTCCCAGCTTTGATGCACCTGTACTGACCTCGCCTTCTGGATGATAGCGGGGTGAACAGGCAGTGGTTCGGGTGGTTGATGTCCTTGATGATCTTTATGGCCTTCCTGTAACAACGGGTGGTGTAGGTGTCCTGGAGGGCAGGTAGTTTGCCCCCGGTGATGCGTTGTGCAGTCCTCACTACCCTCTGGAGAGCCTTACGGTTGAGGGCGGAGCAGTTGCCGTACCAGGCGGTGATACAGCCCGCCAGGATGCTCTCGATTGTGCATCTGTAGAAGTTTGTGAGTGCTTTTGGTGACAAGCCAAATTTCTTCAGCCTCCTGAGGTTGAATAGGCGCTGCTGCGCCTTCTTCACGACGCTGTCAGTGTGAGTGGACCAATTCAGTTTGTCTGTGATGTGTATGCCGAGGAACTTAAAACTAGCTACCCTCTCCACTACTGTTCCATCGATGTGGATAGGGGGTGTTCCCTCTGCTGTTTCCTGAAGTCCACAATCATCTCCTTAGTTTTGTTGACGTTGAGTGTGAGGTTATTTTCCTGACACCACACTCCAAGGGCCCTCACCTCCTCCCTGTAGGCCGTCTCGTCGTTGTTGGTAATCAAGCCTACCACTGTTGTGTCGTCCGCAAACTTGATGATTGAGTTGGAGGCGTGCGTGGCCACGCAGTCGTGGGTGAACAGGGAGTACAGGAGAGGGCTCAGAACGCACCCTTGTGGGGCCCCCGTGTTGAGGATCAGCGGGGAGGAGATGTTGTTGCCTACCCTCACCACCTGGGGGCGGCCCGTCAGGAAGTCCAGTACCCAGTTGCACAGGGCGGGGTCGAGACCCAGGGTCTCGAGCTTGATGACGAGCTTGGAGGGTACTATGGTGTTGAATGCCGAGCTGTAGTCGATGAACAGCATTCTCACATAGGTATTCCTCTTGTCCAGGTGGGTTAGGGCAGTGTGCAGTGTGGTTGAGATTGCATCGTCTGTGGACCTATTTGGGCGGTAAGCAAATTGGAGTGGGTCTAGGGTGTCAGGTAGGGTGGAGGTGATATGGTCCTTGACTAGTCTCTCAAAGCACTTCATGATGACGGAAGTGAGTGCTACGGGCGGTAGTCGTTTAGCTCAGTTACCTTAGCTTTCTTGGGAACAGGAACAATGGTGGCCCTCTTGAAGCATGTGGGAACAGCAGACTGGTATAGGGATTGATTGAATATGTCCGTAAACACACCGGCCAGCTGGTCTGCGCATGCTCGGAGGGCGCGGCTGGGGATGCCGTCTGGGCCTGCAGCCTTGCGAGGGTTAACACGTTTAAATGTCTTAATCACCTCGGCTGCAGTGAAGGAGAGACTGCATGTTTCCGTTGCAGGCCGTGTCAGTGGCACTGTATTGTCCTCAAAGCGGGCAAAAAAGTTATTTAGTCTGCCTGGGAGCAAGACATCCTGGTCCGTGACTGGGCTGGATTTCATCTTGTAGTCCGTGATTGACTGTAGACCCTGCCACATGCCTCTTGTGTCTGAGCCATTGAATTGAGATTCCACTTTGTCTCTGTACTGACGCTTAGCTTGTTTGATAGCCTTACGGAGGGAATAGCTGCACTGTTTGTATTCAGTCATGTTGCCAGACACCTTGCCCTGATTAAAAGCAGTGGTTCGCGCTTTCAGTTTCACGCGAATGCTGCCATCAATCCACGGTTTCTGGTTAGGGAATGTTTTTATCGTTGCTATGGGAACGACATCTTCGACGCACGTTCTAATGAACTCGCACACCGAATCAGCGTATTCGTCAATATTCCCATCTGACGCAATACGAAACATGTCCCAGTCCACGTGATGGAAGCAGTCTTGGAGTGTAGAGTCAGCTTGGTCTGACCAGCGTTGGACAGACCTCAGCGTGGGAGCCTCTTGTTTTAATTTCTGTCTGTAGGCAGGGATCAGCAAAATGGAGTCGTGGTCAGCTTTTCCGAAAGGGGGGCGGGGCAGGGCCTTATATGCATCGCGGAAGTTAGAGTAACAGTGATCCAAGGTTTTACCACCCCTGGTTGCGCAATCGATATGCTGATAAAATTTAGGGAGTCTTGTTTTCAGATTGGCTTTGTTAAAATCCCCAGCTACAATGAATGCAGCCTCCGGATAAATGTTTTCCAGTTTGCAAAGAGTTAAATAAAGTTCGTTCAGAGCCATCGATGTGTCTGCTTGGGGGGGGATATATACGGCTGTGATTATAATCGAAGAGAATATTACGCAATTAGACTGATTAATGATGTAATTGTAATTAACTAGGAAGTCGGGGCACCAAGGAAAAATATTCAGATTACAAAGTTATAATTTCCTAAAATAACTTTTCAAATATTTTATCTGATCAATTAGCCTTCGAATTAATGAATTATTTACTTTACCTCACGTTAGTCTCATTCCAAACATCGTAAATGGTTGGTTATCTGCACGAACCCAGTGTTCACAATGAGTCATCCATACATCAATTGTCTTAAATAATTTATTTATTACTAAGTAATTCACAGAAATGCGTAAATATGGTTACAAGAAATGATAGGAGAATATGCCCTAGTGGGCTTGTTAGACAAAAGGGGAAGTGGGGTCGACTAAGAAGTCACTACAGAGTGATAATTATAACAATTGAAATGCTAATCCCTTGCACATGAACGCTCACTCATTCGGGAACAATTGCAATCAATATATATATTTATGTTCAGTGTGTCATCTTGATCGCTGGTGAAAAGTTTGTTTCTTTTTGTAGAATTGTCCGTCTCTCTCTCTCTCCCTCTCTCTCTCTCTCTCTCTCTCTCTCTCTCTCTCTCTCTCTCTCTCTCTCTCTCTCTCTCTCTCTCTCTCTCTCTCTCTCTCTCTGTCGTGGTTATAGTGGATAGTTCAGAGTGACATTCATTCGTTTCGTAATAGAGTGGATGTTTCAGCGGTTGTCGTTCTTCGCGTTCAATGATACCAAATTCCTAGCTGCAGACTAGTAATTAATATCAAAGACTCGTTCTTATTCTGTCGGTATCGATAGTCTAAGAGTTTAACCACGTGGTATGATTAAAAGATTCAGCAATGGTCCACAACCTTTGTCCTCCCCTAATGGAGAAAAAATGGTCTGCAACCTTTAGTCATTTCGTAGTGAGGTAGGCTTGGTCTGCTGATCGAAAACCCGAGTGGGGGTTTTATTTTTTCTAACTGGCTAGCTTGCTAGCTACTTCCAGTCACAAATGGGAGAACACCTCACTGTGGCCATTTTACTCGTCCTATCAGAGCTAGTTAGGCTGTTTTTATGTTATCCAGAGCGTTGGTGACTGTAACTGTGCAGCTGGCAAAAATTTTATTACGCTTTTTTGCCAACGTTTACTGACACCGGCCATATTCAACGGGTGTTCAGAGTTCGTAAATTGGTCAGTTAATCTGCGCTCTAGCACACTCAGACAAGAGTGGTCTGAAATCGGAGTAGATAGCCAGAGCGAATTTACCAGCTATATCTATTGACAGTTGTCGCAGTGACATCATGAACATGCTATTGAAATGGTTACTTGCATAGTGGAGTCTTTTTGTTTAGACATGTAGATAGCTAGCTAAACAATGAAACATAATCCCAACTCATAATGTTACTATCCTGCACGAATCTGCAGGTAGCTAACCAATAAGGTTCAGTGTTAGCTAGCTAACATTAAGCTATAACTAGCAATGCAAATGGCTCTGAGATACGAATAGTATTACTACACAGAACATACATATAACATTAACTAACGAGACAGCCAGCTAAGGTTAGCCAGATAGCCAACAGCACGTTTTAACTTGAAATTAAAATGAGTTTCTGACTAAATTAGAAACGTGTAATATCTGAAAATGTTGCTAGCTAGACTATTTTTACCTGTATACATCCTCCCTCTCTGTCACAGATACCATGGTTGCCCTTAGTTTGAAGATGTAATCTGAAGACAGGTGTTTTATACAATAGCCTTCTGTGTGTTCTCTTTTCGACTCCATCGTAATATTTGCAATCAAACGCCTGAATTTTCTCCATCTCCATAGCTATCATATTGTAATTCCACTGGGTATTCCACTGTTTTCAAAACTCGGTCCTCCAGAAAGTGGAGAGCAACACTTTTGCAATTCTACTACAGTACTTGATATCTTCCAAAAAAAACTTGCGTTACAAATGATTACCTACACATACTGACCAGCTCATGTTATAGACAGAAGCGGGCTACATGGCAGACCAATCCAAATCTCTCAGCATATCCAGCCCATCCATTTTTCTCAGCCAATCTTGGCTTGCGGGAAGGTTCCTGTCCTTTTCTGTGGAAGGTTCCTGTCCTTTTTGCTTCGTATTTACAGATGGCATGCAAGTTTGTTATTAAGACACATGAAAGTTCACATGTTCCAGAAGGCATTTCTTCCAAAAAAAAACATTTTGATTTCTAAAAAAAGTTTACATTCAAATGGAGTGCAACATACGCTTAGTTTCCTGAAACGAGTCACATATGTGCTTACGGGACTCTTATCCAGGTTCATATCTCTGTAGGTGATGGCTTTGTTATGGAAGATTTTTTTACATCAACAAAGCATGAGAACTTTTGTTTTGTTGTAGTCTGCTGTTAATGCATAGAATTTTCCCAAGGTTGCTGTTGACACATATCCCATGGTAGTTATTGAGATCACATTTGTCCTTGGTTCCAAATATTGTGGAAGATTCCAGAGCTGAGGATGAGTGTTTAAGTGTTTAAGCATAGCAAATTGGAATTTGTGGTCTATATATTTTATCATTTCATTGAGGATACCATCAACACCACAGGACTTTTTGTGTTGGAGGTTTATCCTGTACATTCAATGTAATTGGACAATCCAGTGGGTTCTGGAAGTCTTTAGTAGTTGATTCTAAGACACCTCACTATTACAGTGAAATGTTTTGTCCAGGAAGTTGTCTTGAAGGGATTGAATTTGTTGTTGCCTAATTGTTTTTGGTAGGTTTCTACACTATTTTCATTCCATTTATGACATTTCTTAATATTATGCAGTTTCTTTGGCTTTGATGCCTCATGATTTGAGTATTTCTCTGTTCAAGTAGACTGGTTTTGCTGTGATCTGATAAGGGT
The DNA here is from genome assembly GCF_021184085.1 of Oncorhynchus gorbuscha. NCBI lineage: Eukaryota > Metazoa > Chordata > Actinopteri > Salmoniformes > Salmonidae > Oncorhynchus > Oncorhynchus gorbuscha. Next base: position 34,439,210 of record NC_060194.1, on the reverse strand, counting down.
GTCAGTGGGCTGACTGTGAACGCTCTGAGAGACTCTGTATTGATGTCAGTGACAAAGTAGTCTACAGTACTACTGCCAAGGGATGAGCTGTAGGTGTACCTACCATAAGAGTTCCCTCAAACCCTACCCTGAGGTTGTGGCTGTGGGTGATGTGGTGTGGGTGTAGGACCTCTTGGTGTGGATCCTCCTGGTGCAGGTTCTCCGGGGGGGGGTGTCTCGCTGGTCTGGGCATGGTGTCCATTTCTCTATTGCTCCTGTATGAGGTGCTGGGGCTGCGGTTGAGGGTGATGTCCCTCAGGGCCCTAGCAAAGGTGGGCACTGCTGCCTTGTAGAGGTGGACATGGTCATAAAGGCTGTTTTAGTCCAAGTTGGAGTGGTGGGCCAGGTAAATACAGTGGAGCAAAAAAGTATTTAGTCAGCCACCAATTGTGCAAGTTCTCCCACTTCAAAAGATGAGAGAGGCCTGTAATTTTCATCATAGGTACACTTAAACTATGACAGACAAAATGTGAGAAAAAAAATCCAGAAAATCACATTGTAGGATTTTTAATGAATTTATTTGCACATTATGGTGGAAAACAAGTATTTGGTCAATACCAAAAGTTTATCTCAATACTTTGTTATATACCCTTTGTTGGCAATGACAGATATCAAACGTTTTCTGTAAGTCTTCACAAGGTTTTCACACACTTTTGCTGGTATTTTGGCCCATTCCTCCATGCAGATCTCCTCTAGAGCAGTGATATTTTGGGGCTGTTGCTGGGCAACACAGACTTTCAACCCCCTCCAAAGATTTTCTATGGGGTTGAGATCTGGAGACTGGCTAGGCCACTCCAGGACCTTGAAATGCTTCTCACGAAGCAACTCCTTCGTTGCCCAGGCGGTGTGTTTGGGATCATTCTCATGCTGAAAGACCCAGCCACGTTTCATCTTCAATGCCCTTGCTGATGGAAGGAGGTTTTCACTCAAAATCTCACGATACATGGCCCCATTCATTCTTTCCTTCACACGGATCAGTCGTCCTGGTCCCTTTGCAGAAAAACAGCCCCAAAGCATGATGTTTCCACCCCAATGCTTCAATTTAGCATTCTTTGTCCTCCAAACATGACGAGTTTAGTTTTTACCAAAAAGTTATATTTTGGTTTCATCTGACCATATGACATTCTCCCAATCTTCTTCTGGATCATCCAAATGCTCTCTAGCAAACTTCAGACGTGCCTGAACATGTACTGGCTTAAGCAGGGGGACACGTCTGGCACTGCAGGATTTGGGTCCCTGGCGGCGTAGTGTGTTACTGATTGTAGGCTTTGTTACTTTGGTCCCAGCTCTCTGCAGGTCATTCACTAGGTCCCCCCGTGTGGTTCTGGGATTTTTGCTCACCGTTCTTGTGATCATTTTGACCCCACGGGGTGAGATCTTGCATGGAGCCCCAGATCGAGGAAGATTATCAGTGGTCTTGTACATCTTCCATTTCATAATCAAATCAAATCAAATCAAATTTATTTATATAGCCCTTCGTACATCAGCTGATATCTCAAAGTGCTGTACAGAAACAAGTATAATTGCTCCCACAGTTGATTTCTTCAAACCAAGCTGCTTAGCTATTGCAGATTCAGTCTTCCCAGCCTTACCAGCAGGTCTACAATGTTGTTTCTGGTGTCCTTTGACAGCTCTTTGGTCTTAGCCATAGTGGAGTTTGGAGTGTGACTGTTTGAGGTTGTGGACAGGTGTCTTTTATACTGATAACAAGTTCAAACAGGTGCCATTAATACAGGTAACAAGTGGAGGACAGAGGAGCCTCTTAAAGAAGAAGTTACAGGTCTGTGGGAGTCAGAAGTCTTGCTTGTTTGTAGGTGACCAAAATCTTATTTTCCACCATAATTTGCTAATAAATTCATTAAAAATCCTACAATGTGATTTTCTGGAGTGTACCTATGATGAAAATTACAGGCCTCTCTCACCTTTTTAAGTGGGAGAACTTGCACATTTGGTGGCTGACTAAATACTTTTTTGCCCCACTGTATTTGGTTTTGAGGCACAGTCCTGGTAAATGCTTGCATTCACCCACTGTGGCTGTGTGAAAGGATTTTTGTGGTAGCAGGGTTGAGATTTTCTCTTTCTTGAGTCGGAATTGCTGTTCCAGTGTGTCAGCTGTCTTGGTGCTGGATAGAGGGAGGGACACAGAGTGATGGATAGATGGAGCGATACATGAGGGCAGGATGGACATCAGAGGGAGTTATGGGTTAGACCTGGGGAAAATGAGACGTTTTTCATCGTTAACTGTTGTGGAGTAGTAAACCTAAGGCTGTCCCAATCACTGCTCTGTGGTCTAGGTATTCTTGTAAATTGTAACACAATACAGCTCTCAAATCTTCATCTGATTCAGTAATCCCTGTTCTATTGTGCTACTACCTGCCTGCAGCTCTTGTGAACTAAACCAGAGTTCCTGACCAGATGAACTATGATTAACCTCAAAGGAGACGTTTGTCAACTCCTCTGCAGTGACACACAGTGAGTGGTGTAGTTAAACACAACAGGACATCTGTGTAAGGGTTGGACATTATACTGTTTATGACTACTCTGAGAGAGTGAGATGTCTGTCTGTCAGGCCTATCTCAACCAGGATTAGATCCTTCCTCACACACACACACACACACACACACACACACACACACACACACACACACACACACACACACACACACACACACACACACACACACACACACACACACACACACACACACACACACACACACACACACACACACACACACGTACGTACACACATGCACGCACACACAACTTGTGGGGACACACAATTCAGTCCCATTCAAAATCCTATTTTCCCTAAACCTAACACGTACTCTTACCTTAACCCAAAAACATAAACCTAATGTTAGCTCCTATCCCTAACCCTTGCTCCTAACACTGAATAGGTGTTGACACTCCAGAATTCATCTCTCCTTCCTCCATCAGTCAACCAAACATGCTAGTAATATACTAGTTTAGGTGGATTTAGTTTCACATTCTCACAGCTTTTAGTGTGTGGGGGGGGGCTCAGGCTGGGGGAGGGGCGGTTGGAACCGACAGTGAGAATATTAGCATGTCAAAATCCCCCTGCAGAAATGATTCCCTTCTTTCTCTCACTCTCTCACAGCTTAGAAATAAAGATTTCTACACTCACTCGAACTTGATTATAAACTAATTTTAAAGCCCAAAGCAACATCTAAAAAAATCTGCCAATCGCAATTTATTTAGGCTTTCTAGTGCAGACCAGGGCTTTTGGCCTAGCTAGGTTGCAACACAGTAGCCGACCAGCAGAGCTCATGACTTCACGCTCCAGACCTGGTTGTCTCCCCCCTACCTGCTTGGCTGGCAGCTTCAGCTGCTCTCATCAGGAGATTGGATACAAGAGCCAAGAAACTGACTGTTTACAGTGTGTATCTACTGTCCTTCCTCCTCTGTCACTGTGTGCATTCCTGCCCTGCAGGATCTTATCAGGGGGCGGGTCTCCTGTCTCTCTGAGTCTGATGGATGACCCCGGAGCTGTCAATCAAGGACACACGCGATACCTGACCTGCCATTGACATGGGGAAAAAAACAACACACACACTTACTCTCTCACACACACACGGTCTCTGTCGCTCCCATACTCACACACATGCACAAACACACTGGCACACATTTTGGCACACTGTGAGCTATTGAGGTGTAGCAGGAAGACAGGACACAATGCTGTGAGCTGGCTTTGTCTCCATCCCACCCAGCCCTCCTCCCTCTTCTCCACATTAAAAGGGCAGGTGACTGAAAGAGAGGGAGAGAGAGAATGAAGAGGGAGAGAATAAGAAAGGGATGTGCAGCCATAAACTCTCTCCCCCTCTCTCTCTACCATACCTGCTTTCTCAACCTCTGAATTATCGGCTTTGAAAAGCTAACTGACATTTACTCCTGAGGTGCTGGCCTGTTGCACCCTCTATAACCACTGTGATTATTATTTAACCCTGTTGGTCATCTATGAACGTTTGAATATCTTGAGGAACGAGCCGGCCTTAATGGACATTTTTGTTAGATATTACTGCACTTTTGGAGCTAGGAACACAAGTATTTCACTAAACCTGCAATATCATCAGATAAATATGCAAATGCGACCGATATCATTTGATTTGATGCACTCTTATAATCTCCACCCGGCACAGCCAGAAGAGGACTCGCCACCCCTCACACCTGTGTGTGCGTGTTTTTATGCTATCAGTGCTTAATTGAGCTATAAAAAACAATAATCTTTAAAGCATTCCTTTGTGTTTGAGAGAAAGGACTGATAACCCCAATCCACAAAAGTGGAGACAAATATGACCACAATAACTACCTTGGGATATGCGTCAAAAGCAACCTTGGGAAAATCCTCTGCATTATCATTAACATCAAACTTGTACATTTCCTCAGTGAAAACAATGTACATTGGTTCCTCCTTTAAAGGTTGCGTAATACTGCACATCCCATAGGCATACAGTTATTTTTATCCTCCACTACAATAAGCAAGTAAATGGTAAGCTAGCTATGCTACTTATACTACATTGCACAGAAAGGCAAGCTTACACAATTGTACATTCAATTTGCATTAAATGCTTTAGCTAGCTAGATTCTTTGCATCCACTCTTTCCCACTGTTGCTGGTTTTCTCAGGAGTCACTAAAACATTTAACAACATGAATTGCAATGTCATACTCATGTAATAACACCAGCTAGCTAGCTGGCTAATGTTAGCTAGTCAGCTAATTTGATAAATAGCGATTTTCATGAATGAACTTTATGACAAAAATATGCACAATCATCTGTCTCTACGTTAACTAATGTATTCCTCTCAATTGTACATTTTTTGCTTGACTCATTATGACGTTATAAATACTTACATTTGCTTCCACCGTAATGTTTTGTCAGCCATCTTTGCTGAAGAAAGTCATCAGGGACGGGTGACTCGCGTCAAATTCGCCATTGGAACCACTCGATATGATTGGTCATATAAAAACCTTGGGACCCAAATGCATAATGGTGTTCTATCTCCCCCTTGTGGTGCTCTGGAGCAATGAAGCCGTAACGCTGGGTACCTCTAAGTCCCGCGGTGCAAGCTCACACCTTTTAAAGGAGGCCGTACAATAGACCACGTATTCACCCTGCACACCCTAACTGACACAAACAAACAAAACAAAATAAATGCAACGTCAAACCAAATTAATGGAAAGTGGTGTTGGGGGAAAAACATACGACATTATAAAATCCATGTACACAAACAACAAGTGTGCAGTTAGAATTGGCAAAAAAAACAATTTTACTTCCCCAGGGTTGCGGGGTGAGACAGGGATGCAGCCACCTTCTTCAACATATAAATGACAAGGAAATGGCCAGGGTACTAGAACAGTCTGCAGCACCCGACCTCACCCTACTAGAATCTGAAGTCAAATGAATACTGTTTGCTAATGATCAGGTGTTTCTGTCCCCAACCAATGAGGGTCTACAGCAGCACCTAGATCTTCTGCACAGATTCTGTCAGACCTGGGCCCTGACAGTAAATCTCAGTAAGACAAAAATAATGGTGTTCCAAAAAAGGTCCAGTTGCCAGGACCTCAAATACAAATTCCATCTAGAGTTTCCCTAGAGCACACAAAAAACAATACATACCTCGGCCTAAACATCACAGCCACAGGTAACTTCCACAACGCTGTGAACGATCTGAGAGACAAGGCAAGAAGGGCCTTCAATTAGGATCTGGAAAAAAAACACTTGAATCAGTTATATAATCCATTGCCCTTTAAGGTTGTGAGATCTGGGGTCCACTCACCAGAATTCTGCAAATACATCCTTTGTGTACAATGTAGAACATCAAATAATGCATGCAGAGCAGAATTAGGCCAATACCCGCTAAAGATCAAAATCCAGAAAAGAGCCGTTAAATTCTACAGCCACCTAAAAGGAAGTGTTTCCCAAACCTTCCATAACAAAGCCATCACCTACAGAGATATGAACCTGGATAAGAGTCCCGTAAGCACATATGTGACTTGTTTCAGGAAACTAAGCATATGTTACACTCCATTTGAATGTAAAAAAAATAGGAATCAAAATGCGTTTTTTGGAAGATGGCATGCAAGTTTGTTATTATTATATTATTATTATTATTATTATATTAATAACAAACTTGCATGCCATCTGTAAATATGAATCTCAGTAAGACAAAAATAATGGTGTTCCAAAAAAGGTCCAGTTGCCAGGACCTCAAATACAAATTCCATCTAGAGTTGCCCTAGAGCACACAAAAAACAATATATACCTCGGCCTAAACATCACAGCCACCGGTAACTTCCACAACGCTGTGAACGATCTGAGAGACAAGGCAAGAAGGGCCTTATATGCCATCGAAAGGAACAAAAAATGTGACATACCATTTAGGATCTGGTTAAAAACACTTGGATCGGTTATAGAATCCATTGCCCTTTATGGTTGTGAGGTCTAGGGTCTGCTCACCAACCAGGAATTTACAAAATGGGACAAACACCAATTGAGACTCCTCATGCAAAATTCTGGAAAAATATCCTCAATACCCCGGTCAACAGCACTGCACCCCCAACAGCAACTCGCCCAAGCCTTCCCCATTTCTCCTTCTCCCAAATCCATTCTGCTGATGTTCTGAAAGAGCTGAAAAATCTGGACCCCTACAAATCAGCCGGGCTAGACAATCTGGACCCTTTCTTTCTAAAATTATCTGCCGAAATTGTTGCCACCCCTATTACTAGCCTGTTCAACCTCTCTTTCGTGTCGTCTGAGATTCCCAAAGATTGGAAAGCAGCTGCGGTCATCCCCCTCTTCAAAGGGGGGGACACTCTTGACCCAAACTGCTACAGACCTATATCTATCCTACCATGCCTTTCTAAGGTCTTCGAAAGCCAAGTCAACAAACAGATTACCGACCATTTTGAATCTAACCATACCTTCTCTGCTATGCAATCTGGTTTCAGAGCTGGTCATGGGTGCCCCTCAGCCACGCTCAAGGTCCTAAACGATATCTTAACCGCCATCGATAAGAAACATTACTGTGCAGCCGTATTCATTGATCTGGCCAAGGCTTTCGATTCTGTCAACCACCACATCCTCATCGGCAGACTCGACAGCCTTGGTTTCTCAAATGATTGCCTCGCCTGGTTCACCAACTACTTCTCTGATAGAGTTCAGTGTGTCAAATCGGTCTGCTGTCCGGACCTCTGGCAGTCTCTATGGGGGTGCCACAGGGTTCAATTCTTGGACCGACTCTCTTCTCTGTATACATCAATGAGGTCGCTCTTGCTGCTGGTGAGTCCCTGATCCACCTCTACGCAGACGACACCATTCTGTATACTTCCGGCACTTCTTTGGACACTGTGTTAACAACCCTCCAGGCAAGCTTCAATGCCATACAACTCTCCTTCCGTGGCCTCCAATTGCTCTTAAATACAAGTAAAACTAAATCCATGCTCTTCAACCGATCGCTACCTGGACCTACCCGCCTGTCCAACATCACTACTCTGGACGGCTCTGACTTAGAATACGTGGACAACTACAAATACTTAGGTGTCTGGTTAGACTGTAAACTCTCCTTCCAGACCCATATCAAACATCTCCAATCCAAAGTTAAATCTAGAATTGGCTTCCTATTTCGCAACAAAGCATTCCTCACTCATGCTGCCAAACATACCCTTGTAAAACTGACCATCCTACCAATCCTCGACTTTGGCGATGTCATTTACAAAATAGCCTCCAATACCCTACTCAACAAATTGGATGCAGTCTATCACAGTGCAATCCGTTTTGTCACCAAAGCCCCATATACTACCCACCATTGCGACCTGTACGCTCTCGTTGGCTGGCCCTCGCTTCATACTCGTCGCCAAACCCACTGGCTCCATGTCATCTACAAGACCCTGCTAGGTAAAGTCCCCCCTTATCTCAGCTCGCTGGTCACCATAGCATCTCCCACCTGTAGCACACGCTCCAGCAGGTATATCTCTCTGGTCACCCCCAAAACCAATTCTTTCTTTGGCCGCCTCTCCTTCCAGTTCTCTGCTGCCAGTGACTGGAACGAACTGCAAAAATCTCTGAAACTGGAAACACTTATCTCCCTCACTAGCTTTAAGCACCAACTGTCAGAGCATCTTACAGATTACTGCACCTGTACATAGCCCACCTAAAATTTAGCCCAAACAACTACCTCTTTCCCAACTGTATTTTATTTATTTATTTATTTTGCTCCTTTGCACCCCATTATTTTTATGTCTACTTTGCACATTCTTCCATTGCAAAACTACCATTCCAGTGTTTTACTTGCTATATTGTATTTACTTTGCCACCATGGCCTTTTTTGCCTTTACCTCCCTTCTCACCTCATTTGCTCACATTGTATATAGAATTGTTTATACTGTATTATTGACTGTATGTTTGTTTTACTCCATGTGTAACTCTGTGTCGTTGTATCTGTCGAACTGCTTTGCTTTATCTTGGCCAGGTCGCAATTGTAAATGAGAACTTGTTCTCAACTTGCCTACCTGGTTAAATAAAGGTGAAATAAAAATAAATAAATAAATAAATACAACGTAAAACACCAAATAATGCATACAGAGCAGAATTAGACCGATACCCGCTGATACCCAAAATTCAGAAAATACATGTTAAATTCTACAACCACCTCAAAGGAAGTGATTCCCATACCTTCCATAACAAAGCCATCAACTACAGAGAAATTCACCTGGAGAAGAGCTCCCTAAGCAAGCTGGTACTGGGTCTCTGTGCACAAACAGACCCCACAGAGCCCCAGGACAGCAACACAATTAGACTCAACCAAATCATGAGAAAACAAAAAGATAATTACTTGACATATTAGAAAGAATTAACAAAAAAACTGAGCAAACTATAATACTCCCTAATCAGAGAGTACACAGTAGCAGAATACCTGACCACTGTGACTGACCCAAAATTAACGAAAGCTTTGACTATGTACAGACTCAGTGAGCATAGCCTTGCTATTGAGAAAGGCCGCCATAGGCAGACCTGGCTCTCAAGAGAAGACAGGCTATGTGCACACTGCCCACAAAATGAGATGAAAACTGAGCTGCACTTCCCAACCTCCTGCAAAATGTATGACCATATTCGAGACTCATGTTTCCTTCAGATTACATTGACCCACAAAGAATTAGAAAACAAATCAAATTTTGATAAACTCCCATATCTATTGGGTGAAATACCAGCAGCACGATTTGTGACCTGTTGCCAAAAGAACAAAGCAACCAGTGAAGAATTTTTATTTTACCTTTATTTAACCAGGCAAGTCATTAAGAACACATTCTTATTTTCAATGACAGCCTGGGAACAGTGGGTTAACTGCCTGTTCAGGGGCAGAACTTGTCAGCTCGGGGGTTTGAACTCGCAACCTTCCGGTTACTAGTCCAACGCTCTAACCACTAGGCTACGCTGCCACCCCAAGAATAAGCACCATTGTAAATACAACCTATATTTCTTTATTTATTTTCCCTTTTTTATCCTTTAACTATTTGCACATCGTCACAACACTGTATATAGATATGACTTCTGACATTTCTTTATTCTTTTGGAACTTGTGTGAGTGTAATATTTACTGTTCACTTTTTATTGTTTATTTCACTTGTTTATCCATTTCACTTGCTTTAGCAATGTAAACATGCCAATAAAGCCCCTTGAATTGAATTAAGAGGTGGTGTCAGCAGCAGAGTGTGAGAGGCAGCAGCAAGAAATGTGGAATAGTGAGAGAGAGAAAGAGGGAGCATTAGAGCGAAAGAGAGCATTAGTGAGAAAGAGCGCAAAGGGAGAGAGTATGAAAGAGCAAGAGGATTAGAGAAAAGAGAGCATTAGAAAGAATATTGGAGCGAGAGAGCATGAAAGAGCAAGAGGATTAGAGAGAAGAGTTAGAGAGAAAGGAAGAGAGCGAGGATTAGAGAGAAAGGAAGAGAGTGATGATTAGAGAGAAAGGAAGAGAGCGAGGATTAGAGAGAAAGGAAGAGAGTGAGGATTAGAGAGAAAGGAAGAGAGCGAGGATTAGAGAGAAAGGAAGAGAGCGAGGATTAGAGGGAAAGGAAGAGAGCGAGGATTAGAGGGAAAGGAAGAGAGCGAGGATTAGAGGGAAAGGAAGAGAGCATTACAGAGAGAGGGAGAGAGAGGATTAGAGGGAAAGGAAGAGAGCGAGGATTAGAGGGAAAGGAAGAGAGCGAGGATTAGAGGGAAAGGAAGAGAGCGAGGATTAGAGGGAAAGGAAGAGAGCGAGGATTAGAGGGAAAGGAAGAGAGCGAGGATTAGAGGGAAAGGAAGAGAGCGAGGATTAGAGGGAAAGGAAGAGAGCATTACAGAGAGAGGGAGAGAGAGGATTAGAGGGAAAGGAAGAGAGCGAGGATTAGAGGGAAAGGAAGAGAGCGAGGATTAGAGGGAAAGGAAGAGAGCGAGGATTAGAGGGAAAGGAAGAGAGCGAGGATTAGAGGGAAAGGAAGAGAGCAAGGATTAGAGGGAAAGGAAGAGAGCATTACAGAGAGAGGGAGAGAGAGGATTAGAGGGAAAGGAAGAGAGCGAGGATTAGAGGGAAAGGAAGAGAGCGAGGATTAGAGGGAAAGGAAGAGAGCGAGGATTAGAGGGAAAGGAAGAGAGCATTACAGAGAGAGGGAGAGAGAGGATTAGAGGGAAAGGAAGAGAGCGAGGATTAGAGGGAAAGGAAGAGAGCATTACAGAGAGAGGGAGAGAGAGGATTAGAGAGAAAGGAAGAGAGCGAGGATTAGAGGGAAAGGAAGAGAGCATTACAGAGAGAGGGAGAGAGAGGATTAGAGGGAAAGGAAGAGAGCGAGGATTAGAGAGAAAGGAAGAGGGCGAGGATTAGAGGGAAAGGAAGAGAGCATTACAGAGAGAGGGAGAGAGAGGATTAGAGGGAAAGGAAGAGAGTGAGGATTAGAGAGAAAGGAAGAGGGCGAGGATTAGAGGGAAAGGAAGAGAGCATTACAGAGAGAGGGAGAGAGAGGATTAGAGAGAAAGGAAGAGAGCGAGGATTTGAGGGAAAGGCAGAGAGCGAGGATTAGAGAGAAAGGAAGAGAGCGAGGATTAGAGAGAAAGGAAGAGAGAGGGAGAGAGAGGATTAGAGAGAAAGGAAGAGAGCATTGCAGAGAGAGTGAGAGAAAGGATTAGAGGGGAAGGAAGAGAGCGAGGATTAGAGGGAAAGGAAGAGAGCGAGGATTAGAGGGAAAGGAAGAGAGCGAGGATTAGAGAGAAAGGAAGAGAGCGAGGATTAGAGGGAAAGGAAGAGAGCATTGCAGAGAGAGGGAGAGAGAAAGGAAGAGAGCATTGTAGAGAGAGGGAGAGAGAGGATTAGAGAGAAAGGAAGAGAGCATTGCAGAGAGAGGGAGAGAGAGGATTAGAGAGAAAGGAAGAGAGCGAGGATTAGAGAGAAAGGAAGAGAGCGAGGATTAGAGAGAAAGGAAGAGAGCGAGGATTAGAGGGAAAGGAAGAGAGCGAGGATTAGAGGGAAAGGAAGAGAGCATTGCAGAAAGAGGGAGAGAGAGGATTAGCGAGAGAGCATTAGAGAGTGATCTTTAGATAGAGAGGATTAGAGAGAAAGTGAGCATTAGAGAGAGAGAGGATTAGAGAGGGAGAAAATCAGAAATTAAATGCTAAAAAGCAGCACACCTGAGTTGCAAAATGCTGTGCTTAAATATTTCAACATGGATTTAACTTCTGGCTGCTTCCCTGATGTCTGGAACCAGGGGCTCATCACCCCTATCCACAACAGTGGAGACAAATCAGACCCCAATAATTACAGGGGAATTTGTGTAAACAGCAACTTGGGAAAGGTTTTCTGTAGCATTTTTGAATTCAAGAATTGAAACCTTTCTTCAAGAAGAAAATGTAATTAGTAAATGTCAAATTGTCTTTTTTCCCCTGACGGAGTTCAAATGTATTTGGCTATGAGGTACAGTGGGGAGAACAAGTATTTGATACACTGCCGATTTTGCAGGTTTTCCTACTTACAAAGCATGTAGAGGTCTGCAATTTTTATCATAGGTGCACTTCAATTGTGAGAGACGGAATCTAAAACAAATATCCAGAAAATCACATTGTATGATTTTTTAAGTAATTCAGTTGCATTATATTGCATGACATAAGTATTTGATCACCTACCAACCAGTAAGAATTCCATATCTCACAGACCTGTTAGTTTTTCTTTAAGAAGCCCTCCTGTTCTCCACTCATTACCTGTATTAACTGCACCTGTTTGAACTCGTTACCTGTATAAAAGACACCTGTCTACACACTCAATCAAACAGACTCCAACCTCTCCACAATGGCCAAGACCAGACAGCCGTGTAAGGACATCAGGGATAAAATTGTAGAACTGCACACAGGTGGGATGGGCTATAGGACAATAGGCAAGCAGCTCGGTGAGAAGGCAACAACAGTTGGCGCAATTATTAGACAATGGAAGAAGTTCAAGATGACGGTCAATCACCCTCGGTCTGGGGCTCCATACAAGATCTCACCTCGTGGGGCATCAATGATCATGAGGAAGGTGAGGGATCAGCCCAGAACTACACGGCAGGACCTGGTCAATGACCTGAAGAGAGCTGGGACCACAGTCTCAAAGAAAACCATTACGCCGTCATGGATTAAAATCCTGCAGCGCACGCAAGGTCCCCCTGCTCAAGCCAGCGCATGTCCAGGCCCATCTGAAGTTTGCCAATGACCATCTGCATGATCCAGAGGAGGAATGGGAGAAGGTCATGTGGTCTGATGAGACAAAAAAAAGTTTTTGGGTCTAAATTCCACTCGCCGTGTTTGGAGGAAGAAGAAGGATGAGTACAACCCCAAGAACACCATCCCAACCGTGAAGCATGGAGGTGGAAACATCATTCTTTGGGGATGCTTTGGGACAGGACGGCTGCACCGTATTGAGGGGAGGATGGATGGGGCCATGTATCACAAGATCTTGGCCAACAACCTCCTTCCCTCAGTAAGAGCATTGAAGATGGGTCGTGGCTGGGTCTTCAAGCATGACAACGACCCGAAACACACAGCCAGGGCAACTAAGGAGTGGCTCCGTAAGAAGCATCTCAAGGTCCTGGAGTGGCCTAGTCAGCCTCCAGACGTGAACCCAATAGAACATCTTTGGAGGGAACTGAAAGTCCGTATTGCCCAGCGACAGCCCCGAAACCTGAAGGATCTGGGGAAGGTCTGTATGGAGGAGTGGGCCAAAATCCCTACTGCAGTGTGTGCAAACATTGCCAAGAACTACAGGAAATGTATGATGTCTGTAATTGCAAACAAAGCTTTCTGTACCAAATATTAAGTTCTGCTTTTCTGATGTATCAAATACTTATGTCATGCAATAATATGCTAATTAATTACTTAAAAATCATACAATGTGATTTTCGGGATTTTTGTTTTAGATTCCGTCTCTCACAGTTGAAGTGCACCTATGATAAAAATTACAGACCTCTACATGCTTTGTAAGTAGGAAAACCTGCAAAATCGGCAGTGTATCAAATACTTGTTCTCCCCACTGTACACAATAATTAATAAAGTCTTTGCTCTCTTTATTGACTTTAAAAAAGTTTTCCATCCTATTTGGCATGAAGGGCATTTCTACAAAATTCTCCAAAGTGGGCTTGGTGGTGAGGTGTATGACTTAATAAAATGTATGTACACAGAAAACAAGTGTGCAATAAAAATCTAAAACCAAAGAACATAACTATTATCACCACGTCGACGTGTGATACAAGGCTGCAGTTTGAGTCCAAATCTTTTCAACATTTATCTCAATGAATTAGCAGACATGTTGGACCATTCTCCAGCCCCTGGACTCACACTATTTGACACAAGAGGTAAAATACCTGCTATATGCTGATGATTTGCTACTTCTATCACCAACCAAAGAAGGTCTTCAACAGAACCTTAACATTCAAGAGCAATTTTGCCATAATTGGGCCCTGGCAGTACATTTCAAAAAAACGAAAATCATGATGTTTCACAAAATAAACAGATGTCAGAATCACAAAAATAAATAGAATTATAGAAATAGAAATTATAAATAGAAATATTTCGCAACAAAGCCTCCTTCACTCACGCCGCCAAACTTACCCTAGTAAAACTGACTATCCTACCTATCCTCGACTTTGGCGACGTCATCTACAAAATAGCTTCCAACACTCTACTCAGCAAGCTGGATGCAGTCTATCACAGTGCCATTCGTTTTGTTACCAAATCACCTTATACCACTGCGACCTGTATGCTCTAGTCGGCTGGCCTTCGCTACATATTTGTGACCAGACCCATTGGCTCCAGGTCATCTATACGTCTATGCTAGGTAAAGCTCCACCTTATCTCAGTTCACTGATCACGATAACACCCATCTGTAGCACACGTTCCAGCAGGTATATCTCACTGATCATCCCCAAAGCCAACACCTCATTTGGCTGCCTTTCCTTTCAGTTCTCTGCTGCCAGTGACTGGAAGGAATTGCAAAAATCGCTGAAGTTGGAGACTTTTATTTCCCTCACCAACTTTAAACATCTGCTATCTGAGCAGCTAACCGATCACTGCAGCTGTACATAGTCCATCTGTAAATAGCCCACCCAATCTACCTACCTCATCCCCATACTGTTTTTATTTAATTTTCTGCTCTTTTGCACACCAATATCTCTACTTGCACATCATCATCTGCTCATGTATCACTCCAGTGTTAAGCTGATAAATTGTAACTATTCGCTCCTAGGGCCTATTTATTGCCTACCTCCTCATGCCTTTTGCACACACTGTATATAGACTTTATTTTTTTCTACTGTGTCATTGACTTGTCTATTGTGTTATTGGCTTGTTTATTGTTTACTCCATGTGTAACTCTGTGTTGTCTGTGTTACACTGCTTTGCTTTATCTTGGCCAGGTCGCAGTTGTAAATGAGAACTTGTTCTCAACCAGCCGACCTGGTGAAATAAAGGTGAAATAAAGGCGAAATGAAGGTGAAATGAAGGTGAAATAAAGGTGAAATAAAGTTGAAATGGAGGTGAAATGGAGGTGAAATGAAGGTGAAATGAAGGTGAAATGAAAGAAAAAGCCTGCAGAGCATTGTATGCAATAAAAATGAAATGATTCAATATCAACATCCCAATTAGAATTTGGACCAAAATATTTGACTGTGTAATCCGACCAATTGCTCTTTACGGAAGTGAGGTTTGGGGGCCACTCAATCAACTGGACTTTAATATGTGGGACAAACATCCAATTGAAGCCCTACATGCAGAGAAAGCCCTACAAGTCCAGAGAAATACACCAACTCATGCATGTATGGCAGAATTGGGCCGCTTTCCAGTGGTTATGAACATTCTCAAAAGATCCTTCAAAATTACATCCAAATTCAAGTCTGCAATTTAAAGCACTTCAAATCCAGGAGCTGAGCCCAGAAATGAGCACTTTTAGTCAGCTGGTCTTGGACCTAAACAACCAAGCTGGCACCAGCACTGCTTCAAAAGAAAGAATTCCAATAAACAAAATCATGAACCAATCAAAGGACTCATTTACAACATTGGAAAAACCAAACAAAATCATGAACCAATCAAAGGACTCATTTACAACATTGGAAAAACCAAACAAAATCACAAAGCCGACTAAATTGCTATCTGACCCTAAACAAAGAATATGCATTGGCTGATTATCTCTACTCTGTCAGAGATAGGAAGCAGAGACAGATCCTTACCAAGTACAGGCTGTTTCCACCAATTGGCAATAGAAACCGGCAGACATAAAAAGACATGGCTACCCAAAGAGGAGCATGTATGTGGTCACTGCACGACAGGGGAGGTAGAAACAGATTAACTTTCTCCTTTACTGTGAGAAATATTCCTCACCAAGAGATTCATTTTTTCACAGAAATGACTACATTTATTCCAAATGTTAACTTATTAAACCCAGAGGAAAAACTAAGAATACTCATGGGCGAAGGAGCAATGGCTCCTCTTGCAGCCAAATATGTATTTTCCTGCCATAGCCTGAGGGACACTGAATAATAACATCTGCATAGTAAATAGTAACTTACTTATTATTACTATTATTGGTATTATTGTTATTATTATTATTATTGTTGTTTATCATTCCAAATAGCAGTGGTATGAGTGGTAGGGTGATGGTAATGATAGCAGTTCAGTGATGGTGGTGGTGGTAGTAGTAGTAATAATGATGGTAGTTGTAGTACTGATGTAATGGTGAAGAGACAGTTATTTAGTTATAAGTTAGTTTCATTTTCCATGTTTAGCTTTTTATAGTTATTACATTTCTACTATTTCTGTTATTTTTGTATATCATTGTGTATTATTTACTACCATTTTATATTATTTTATTACAATGTATATTGTAATTTTTAATATTGCTTTGGTAATATTGACACAATGTTTTTTGTGCCAATAAAGCAGCTTGAATTTGAAAGAGCATTAGTGAGAGAGCATTAGAGAGAGAGCAGAAAAAGAAAGAGAAAGCATTAAAGAGAACGAGAGGATTAGAGAGAAATAAAGCGAGAGGGCATTAGAGAGAGAGCATAAGAGAGCGATTATTAGAGAGAAAGGAAGAGCGAGCATTGGAGAGAAATAGAGGGCATTAGAAAGAGATTATTAGAGAGAAAGAAAGAGGGAGAGCATTGGAGAGAAATAGAGGGCATTAGAAAGAGATTATTAGAGAGAAAGGAAGAGCGAGCATTGGAGAGAAATAGAGGGCATTAGAAAGAGATTATTAGAGAGAAAGAAAGAGGGAGAGCATTGGAGAGAAATAGAGAGAGCATTAGAAATAGAGATTATTAGAGAGAAGGAGAGGGCATTAGAGAGAGGGCATTAGACCGAGAGCATTAGTGAAAGTGAGAGACGGCATTAGAGAGAGGGGGAGAGGGCATTAGAGAGAGAGAGGGCATTACAGAGAGAGAGAGGGCATTACAGAGAGAGAGAGGGCGTTAGAGAGAGAGAGGGCATTACAGAGAGAGAGAGGGCGTTAGAGAGAGAGAGGGCATTATAGAGAGAGAGGGGGCATTAGAGCGCGAGAGGGGGCATTAGAGAGAGAGGGAGGGAGGGGGCATGAGAGAGCGATAGAGGGCATTAGAGAGAGGGGGGAGCATTAGAGAGGAGAACGAGAGATGATTAGAGAGCAAGAGAGAGCATTAGAAAGAGAGGGAGAGAGCATTAGAAAGAGAGGGAGAGAGCATTAGAAAGAGAGGGAGAGAGCATTAGAAAGAGAGGGAGAGAGCATTAGAAAGAGAGGGAGAGAGCATTAGAAAGAAAGAGCAAAAGTAAGAAAGAGAGAGCATTAGAAAGAAAGGGAGGATTAGAGAAAAAGAGCACAGAGGGAAAGAAAGAGGATTGGAGAGAGAGGGAGAGGATTAGAGAGAAAGAAAGTGGGCAATAGAGAGAGAGAGAGAGAGAGAGAGAGAGAGAGAGAGAGAGAGAGAGAGAGAGAGAGAGAGAGAGAGAGAGAGAGAGAGAGAGAGAGAGAGCATAAGATATAGATTATTAGAGAGAGAGGGATAGAGATAAATAGAGAGAGAGGGGGCATTAGAGAGGGGGCTCTCTAGAGAGCAAGAGCATTAGAGAGCATTAGAGTGAGCGGAACCATTAGAGCGAATGAGAGCATTAGAGAGAGCGAGAGCATTAGAGAGAGAGAGAGCATTAGAGAGCGAGCGCATTAGAGAGGGAGAGAGATTATTAGACAGAGCATTAGAGAGAGAGAGCATTAGATAGAGCGAGAGCATTAGAGAGCGAGAGCATTAGAGAGAGAGGTCATTAGAGAGAGAGAGAGCATTAGAAAGAGAGAGAGCATTAGAAATGAGAGAGAGCATTAGAGAGAAGGAGAGAGAGCATTAGAGAGAAGGATAGAGAGCATTAGAGCGAGCGAGAGCATTGGAGCGAGCGAGAGCATTAGAGAGATAGAGCGAGAGCATTAGAGAGATAGAGCGAGAGCATTAGAGAGATAGAGAAAGAGCATTAGAGAGATAGAGAAAGAGCATTAGAGAGAGAGAGCAAGAGCATTAGAGAGATAGAGCGAGAGCATTAGAGAGATAGAGAAAGAGCATTAGAGAGATAGAGAAAGAGCATTAGAGAGATAGAGAAAGAGCATTAGAGAGAGAGAGCGAGAGCATTAGAGAGATAGAGCGAGAGCATTAGAGAGATAGAGAAAGAGCATTAGAGAGAGAGAGCATGAGAGATAGAGTGAGAGCATTAGAGAGAGAGCATTAAAGAGAGAGCATTAGAGAGAGAGCATTGGAGAGAGAGAGCATTGGAGAGAGAGGGCATTGGAGAGAGAGAGAGCATTAGCGAGAAAGAGAGTGCATTAGAAAGAAAGAGCATTAGAGAGAAAGAGAGAGTATTAGAGGTAATTACAGAGTAATTACAGGGACTATAGGAATACTTCCTATGCTGATGAGTGTGTCATTCTGTCATCACCCCCCCAACACACACACACACACTCACACACACACTCACACACACACACACACACACACACACACACACACACACACACACACACACACACACACACACACACACACACACACACACACACACACACACACACACACACACACACAAACACTGTTACCCCCACTTTTCTCACACACCATGGGGGTTATGTCAAACTAAGTAGTATGTCAATGCATTTGTTGATGGAATGACAAGTCATTGAATCTGTCTCTCTGCAGCATGTAAGGTTGGTTTCTACAGAGCTGTGTCTACAGACGGAGCATGTTCTGAGTGTCCTCCACACAGTCACTCAGAGAAAGCGGGGGCTACTGTCTGTGACTGCAACCCAGGATACTACCGCTCTGAGATGGACCCTGCATCTATGCCCTGCACACGTAAGAACACATGAACGCACACACACTGTATTTCCCCATAGGGGTATTTCACACACTGTATTTCCCCATAGGGGTATTTCACACACTGTATTTCCCCATAGGGGTATCTCACACACTGTATTTCCCCATAGGGGTATCTCACACACTGTATTTCCCCATAGGGGTATCTCACACACTGTATTTCCCCATAGGAGTATCTCACACACTGTATTTCCCCATAGGGGTATCTCACACACTGTATTTCCCCATAGGGGTATCTCACACACTGTATTTCCCCATAGGAGTATCTCACACACTGTATTTCCCCATAGGGGTATCTCACACACTGTATTTCCCCATAGGGGTATCTCACACACTGTATTTCCCCATAGGGGTATCTCACACACTGTATTTCCCCATAGGGGTATCTCACACACTGTATTTCCCCATAGGGGTATCTCACACACTGTATTTCCCCATAGGGGTATCTCACAAACTGTATTTCCCCATAGGGGTATTTCACACACTGTATATCCCCATAGGGGTATCTCACACACTGTATTTCCCCATAGGGGTATCTCAAACTTTTTCTCCTCTCTTATCTACTTACTCATCCTTTATTTCTCCTCATTCTCTCTCTTACGCCTCCCTCTGTCTCTCTCCTCTCACGCCTCCCTCTGTCTCTCTCCTCTCACGCCTCCCTCTGTCTCTCTCCTCTCACGCCTCCCTCTGTCTCTCTCCTCTCACGCCTCCCTCTGTCTCTCTCCTCTCACGCCTCCCTCTGTCTCTCTCCTCTCACGCCTCCCTCTGTCTCTCTCCTCTCACGCCTCCCTCTGTCTCTCTCCTCTCACGCCTCCCTCTGACTCTCTCCTCTCACGCCTCCCTCTGTCTCTCTCCTCTCACGCCTCCCTATGTCTCTCTCCTCTCACGTCTGTCTCTCTCTCTCCTCTCACGCCTGTCTCTCTCTCTCCTCTTACGCCTGTCTCTCTTTCTCCTCTCACGCCTGTCTGTCTCTCTCCTCTCACGCCTCCCTGTCTCTCTCCTCTTACGCCTGTCTCTCTCCTCTCACGCCTCCCTCTCTCTCTCTCCTCTCACGCCTGTCTCTCTCTCTCCTCTCACGCCTGTCTCTCTTTCTCCTCTCACGCCTGTCTGTCTCTCTCCTCTCACGCCTCCCTCTGTCTCTCTCCTCTCACGCCTGTCTCTCTCCTCTCACGCCTCCCTCTCTCGCTCTCCTCTCACGCCTCCCTCTGTCTCTCTCCTCTCACGCCTCCCTCTGTCTCTCTCCTCTCACGCCTGTCTCTCTACTCTCACACCTCCCTCTGTCTCTCTCCTCTCACACCGCCCATTATACTGATCCAATGACTTAAGAGTAATACACCATGTCCTGAGTGGGATGAATAGTCCTCAGTAACATCTCTCTCTCTGTCTCTCTCTCTCTCTCTCTCTCTCAGTAAATATGTTCTGACTGAGACCTTGGTCTGTTTGTCATAAACTTAATTATGCCTATATACAGCACATGGTTCACCAAGTCAGCCTGAGAAAACACATAGAACACACAACAGAACAACAATAAGTACCTAAATGGAACGTACAGTGGCTTGCGAAGTATTCACTCCCCTTGGCGTTTTTCCTATTTTGTTGCCTTACAACCAGCAATTAAAATATATTTTGGGGGGGTTGTATCATTTGATTTACACAACATGCCTACCACTTTGAAGATGCAGAATATTTTTTATTGTGAAACAAACAAGAAATAAGACAAAAAAACAGAACTTGCGCATGCATAACTATTCACCCCCAAATTCAATACTTTGTAGGGCCACCTTTAACAGCAATTTCAGCTGCAAGTCTCTTGGGGTATGTCTCCGTAAGTTTGGCACATCTAGCCACTGGGATTTTTGCCCATTCTTCAAGGCAAAACTGCTCCAGGTCCTTCAAGTTGGATGGGTTCCGCAGGTGTACAGCAATCTTTAAGTCATACCACAGATTCTCAATTGGATTGAGGTCTGGGCTTTGACTAGGCCATTCCAAGACATTTAAATGTTTCCCCTTTAAACCACTCGAGTGTTGCTTTAGCAATATGCTTAGGGTCATTGTCCTGCTGGAAGGTAAACCTCCATCCCAGTCTCAAATCTCTGGAAGACTGAAACAGGTTTCCCTCAAGAATATCCCTGTATTTAGAGCCATCCATCATTCCTTTAATTCTGACCAGTGTCCCAGTCCCTGCTGATGAAAAACATCCTCACAGCATGATGCTGCCAACACCATGCTTCACTGTGAGGATGGTGTTCTCAGGGTGATGAGAGGTGTTGGGTTTGCGCCAGACATAGCGTTTTCCTTGATGGCCAAAAAGCAACATTTTAGTCTCATCTGACCAGAGTACCTTCTTCCATATGTTTGGGGAGTCTCCCACATGCCTTTTGGCGAAACGTGTTTGCTTACTTTTTTTCTTGAAGCAATGGCTTTTTTTCTGGCCATTCTTCTGTAAAGCCCAGCTCTTTGGAGTGTATTGACAGAAACTCCAATCTCTGCTGTGGAGTTTTGCAGCTCCTTCAGGGTTATCATCATTTGTTGCCTCTCTGATTAATGCCCTCCTTGCCTGGTCCATGAGTTTTGGTGGGCGGCCCTCTCTTGGCAGGTTTGTTGTGGTGCCATTCTTTCGATTTTTTATAATGGATTTAATGGCGCTTCGTGGGATGTTCAAAAACAAATTATAACCCAACCCTGATCTGTACTTCTCCACAACTTTGTTCCTGACCTGTTTGGAGAGCTCTTTGGTCTTTATGGTGTCGCTTGCTTGGTGGTGCCCCTTGCTTAGTGGTTTTTAAGACTCCCTGGGCCTTTCAGAACAGGTGTGTGTGTGTGTGTGTGTGTGTGTGTGTGTGTGTGTGTGTGTGTGTGTGTGTGTGTGTGTGTGTGTGTGTGTGTGTGTGTGTGTGTGTGTGTGTGTGTGTATATATATATATATATATATATATATATATATATATATATATATATATATATATATATATATATATACATATACACTGAGATCATGAGACACTTAGATAGCACACAAGTGGACTTTATTTAACTAATTATATGACTTCTGGAGGTAATTGGTTGCACCAGATCTTATTGAGAGCAAAGTGGGTGAATTCATATGCACACACCACTTTTCCATTTTTATTTTTTAGAATTTTATGAAAGAAGTATTTTTTTTCACTTCACCAATTTGGACTATTTAACTAAAAATCCATTTAAGTTACAGGTTGTAATATAACAAAAGAGTAAAACCGCCAAAGGGGGTGAATACTTTTGCAAGGCACTGTATGTAACCATTGCCACAATATCATTTCTAACTCAACCTACCTGTCCTATTTATCCCAGAACCCCCCTCTGCTCCACAGCAGCTGATCTCAGAGGTCAACGAGACATCAGTGGTTCTAGAGTGGAGCGCCCCCCTCAGGCTTGGAGGGAGAACTGACATCAGATACAGTGTGGACTGCCTGCTCTGCCACGGTCCTGAGAGTTACCCTGGGAGTCAAACCGGGAATCAAACTCAGATTGTCAGTTCGTCTGGGAGTGAACTTGGAGAGGCTGGTAGCCTTGGGGGTCCTGACGGGCCTCTTGGGACCCAGCTCTGCCTACCCTGTGGCCCAGACGTCCTCTTCTCCCCCCAGCAGAGCGGCCTGGGGGCCACCAGAGTGTGTGTGAGCGAGCTGCAGGCACACACACGCTACACCTTCACAATCGGTGCCCGCAACGGAGTTTCCCAAGGCCACACTGCAGGGGCAAGAGAGAGTGTGTCTGTCACTCTCACCACCAACCAGGCCGGTGAGTTTGTGTGTGTGTGAGAGAGTTTAGAAGTAAGTGGAGGGAGAGGGTATGTGTGTTTTAAGGGGCCAAGCAGGACTGTGTTTATTCCATGTCTGTTTGAGAGTGTCTGAAGCGGGTTGGTTTAATTGGATTTAGTGTTTGTCCCCTCTCTCAAGGAGTGACTTGTCTCAGTGACATAAACATAATACCACAGTGGAGTCGTCATGTAATTGGTTTAGGTTGATATTTAGATGCCTCGGTAACGCAATACTTGTCTATTGCAGCTCTGTGTCTGTGTGTGTGTGTGTGTGTGTGTGTGTGTGTGTGTGTGTGTGTGTGTGTGTGTGTGTGTGTGTGTGTGTGTGTGTGTGTGTGTGTGTGTGTGTGTGTGTGTGTGTGTGTGTGTGTGTGTGTGTGTGTGTGTGTGTGTGTGTGTGTGTGTGTGTGTGTGTGTGTGTGTGTGTGTGTGTGTGTGTGTGTGAGAAAATGCTGAGTGAAGAATACTTTATTTCTGCTACAAACTCAGTAAACAGTGTGAGAGATAGAAAGAGGATACATCCTTTTTTAGTTTTACTTATTATCAGTCGACTAAAACACTGGACAATCTGTCTCGTTTTAGTCACAGCCATTTTAGTCACATAATAGTCTTTTTTTTCTATCAAATAATGAATATTAGGCTACCTCTAACTTCCAATATGTGCACGTTCAGCTAGCCTAGTCCAACTAACACTACTATCTCCTCATATACCGTAGCTGACAACATTGATATTGTTGCAGATTCTGACCAATGCAGCCATAATTAACCGTATAGTCTATTAAAAACGAAAAACAAAGTTTTAAGTGAGAAGAAGGCATTTGTCTGAAGCCGAAAAATAAAGGAAATTCACATGAGCACCACAATGCCTACTTCACCCATGTTCTACCAAGGTTTTCCAGCACACAGCTTTGACCTACTAAAGAAGATAAGTTGGTATTGTACTTCAAACTGTGTGAACTATGTGTAGGCAGGTTGCTTAGCATTCAAACCTTCTCAAACAGCCTAATTCATACTCTTAGATGAGGTGCTCCCACAATAATGTGATTTGTACCACACACAAGGTAAAGTATTGGATTCTTCCCACATCACACTAATCCCATTCCACTACCTTTTCAAGCTTTTTTAATCATATGATAACAAGCTTTGCTATTATACTTACAAGACCATTATGCTTGATTCAGCGAGCTGTTTTGTCTTGTACTAATGTAGTGTCTGCCTGTATTTCCTTAAACCTTTTGATTTAGCAATACTTGTCATTGAGAAATATTTTTTGGTCAGTAGATGCCCAACATAACCCCAGGTGGTGTGTTGGACATAGTCATTCATATATAGAGGTCAATAGAGCCTGTCTGCATTCGTGATTTCTGCAACCGTTAGCTTACCTGTGTAATATTGACATAAGCTCAGAAAAACTTGTTTTGCAAACATGGTACTGTTTTATCAATTGCTGTGCGGATGAATATGCAGTTCATTACCTCAATTGAATATATAGCTTAAAGTTGTGTTCATTTGTCTGTCTTTTTGCAATAAAGCTGGTGATGCGAGAATAATACACATTTATAATAGGCCTATATCTAGAAATACATACTGTCACGCCCTGACCTTAGAGATCCTTATTTTTCTCTGTTTGGTGAGGTCAGGGTGTGACTCGGTGGGAAAGGCTGTTTTCTGTTGTTTTTTTTGTTTTGGGCCGTGTGTGGTCCCCAATCAGAGGCAGGTGTCTATCGTTGTCTGGGGATCACATATAAGTTGTCATTTTCCTTTTGGGTTTTGTGGGATCTTGTTTTCTGTTTAGTATCTGTACCTAACAGAACTGTGCTCTTTCGTTTTCGCGTTTGTTATTTTTGTTTGAGTGTTTTTGAAGAAAGTATCATGAACCCTTTCCACGCTGCTCTTTGGTCCACTCTTCCTTCTAGCAACGAGAGCCGTTACACATACAGCCTAATGATATATACAGTTGAAGTCAGAAGTTTACATACACTTAGGTTGGAGTCACTTGTTTTTCAGCCAATCCACAAATTTCTTGTTAACAAACTATAGCTTTGGCAAGTCGGTCAGGACATCTACTTTGTGCCTGACACGAGTAATTTTTCTAACAATTGTTTACAGACAGATTATTTCACTTATAGTTCACTGTATCACAATTCCAGTGGGTCAGCAGTTTACATACACTAAGTTGACTGTGCCTTTAAACAGCTTGGAAAATTCCAGAAAATTATGTCATGGCTTTAGATGCTTCTGATAAACTAATTGACATCATTTGAGTCAATTGGAGGTGTACCTGTGGATGTATTTCAAGGCCTACCTTCAAACTCAGTGCCTCTTTGCTTGACATCATGGGAAAATCAAAAGAAATCAGCCAAGACCTCAGAAAAAAATTGGAGACCTCCACAAGTCTGGTTCATCCTTTGGAGCAATTTCCAAACACCTGAAGGTACCACGTTCATCTGTACAAACAATAGTGTGCAAGTATAAACACCATGGAACCACGCAGCAGTTATACAGCTCAGGAAGGCGACGTGTTCTCTCTCTCCTAGAGATGAACGTACTTTGGTGCGAGAAGTGCAAATCAATCCCAGAACAACAGCAAAGGATCTTGTGAAGATGCTGGAGGAAACCGGTACAAAAGTATCTATATCCACAGTAAAACGAGGCCGCTCAGCAAGGACGAAGCCACTGCTCCAAAACATACATAAAAAAGCCAGACTATGGTTTGTAACTGCAGATGGGAACAAAGATCGTACTTTTTAGAGAAATGTCCACTGGTCTGATGAAACAAAAATACAACTGTTTGGCCATAATGATCATCGTTATGTTTGGAGGAAAAAGGGGGAGGCTTGCAAGATGAAGAACACCATCCCAAATGTGAAGCTCAGGGGTGGCAGCATCATGTTGTGGGGCTGCTTTGCTGCAGGAGGCACTTCACAAAATAGATGGCTTCATGAGGAAGGGAAATTATGTGGATTTATTGAAGCAAATTCTCAAGACATTAGTCAGGAAGTTAAATCTTGGTCGCGAATGGGTCTTCCAAATGGACAATGACCCCAAGCATACTTCAAAAGTTGTGGCAAAGTGACTTAAGGACAACAAAGTCAAGGTATTGGAGTGTCCATCATAAAGCCCTGACCTCAGTCCCATAGAAAATTTGTGGACAGAACTGAGAAAGAGTGTGCGATCAAGGAGGCCTTCAAACCTGACTCAGTTACACCAGCTCTGTCTGGAGGAATGGGCCAAAATTCACCCAACTTATTGTGGAAAGCTTGTGGAAGGCTACCTAAAATATTTGACCCAAGTTAAAGAATTTAAAGGCAATACTACCAAATACTAATTGAGTGTATGTAAACTTCTGACCCACTGGGAATGTAATGAAAGAAATAAAAGCTGAAATAAATCATTCTCTCTACCATTATTCTGACATTTCATCTAGTATTTTGTCTTTGAGTCACAGATAGCAGTAGACACACCTACTTTAACTGCCTGATGGAAGTGTGTTGTCTTCTTGTGTAGTATATTGTCACCTACTGGGTGCAACAACAAAAAAAAGAAGAAGAATTTGTTCTAAACTGACTTGCCTAGTTAAATAACGGTAAAATAAATAGAATAAAATAAATTAGTAGTATGGGAACTAACCAGAGTCGGTCAATACTCATACACTCTGAAATAACCATTTTCTGTCTTTAGTGAGTCAGTATCACAAATCCAGAGAGTCACATAGACCAGTGACATAACTCTCTTCTCCTGAAGGTCAGTTTGCCAGAGTGATTACCACAATAATACTGGGACATGGGGGGGGGGACTATATTAGCGGGATAGAAAGGGAGGGGACAGACAATGATAGTGATAGAAAGACAGGATGAAAAGAGGTGAGACAGGCCGCAACCTGTTTCCTAGACAGAGGTGCCATGTCATCCAGGACTCCGCTGTGGTGAATCGGGTCGTTGTGATTGCTATCCGGAATACAACAACAACAACGTTGTATTCCGGCGCCGACTGAGATGGCCGCCTCGCTTCGCGTTCCTAGGAAACTATGCAGTTTTTTGTTTTTTTTACGTGTTATTTCTTACATTAGTACCCCAGGTCATCTTAGGTTTCATTACATACAGTCGAGAAGAACTACTGAATATAAGATCAGCGTCAACTCACCATCAGTACGACCAAGAATATGTTTTCCGCGACGCGGATCCTGTGTTCTGCCTTACAAACAGGTCAACGGAATGGATCGCATGCAGCGACCCAAGGAAACGACTCCGAAAAAGAGGGAAACGCGGCGGTGTTCTGGTCAGACTCCGAAAAAGGGCACATCGCGCACCACTTCCCAGTATTCTTCTTGCCAATGTCCAGTCTCTCGACAACAAGGTTGATGAAATCCGAGCAAGGGTGGCATTCCAGAGGGACATCAGAGACTGCAACGTTCTTTGCTTTACGGAGACATGGCTTACTGGGAAAACGCTATCCAGGGCGGTGCAGCCAACGGGTTTCTCCACGCATCGCGCCGACAGAAACAAACATCTCTCTGGTAAGAAGAGTGGCGGGGCGTATGCCTCATGACTAACGGGACATGGTGTGATGAAGGAAACATACAGGAACTCAAATCCTTCTGTTCACCTGATTTAGAATTCCTCACAATCAAATGTAGACCGCATTATCTTCCAAGAGAATTCTCTTCGATTATAATCACAGCCGTATATATCCCCCCAAGCAGACACATCGATGGCTCTGAACGAACTTTATTTAACTCTTTGCAAACTGGAAAACATTTATCCGGAGGCTGCATTCATTGTAGCTGGGGATTTTAACAAAGCCAATCTGAAAACAAGACTCCCTAAATTTTATCAGCATATCGATTGCGCAACCAGGGGTGGTAAAACCTTGGATCATTGTTACTCTAACTTCCGCGACGCATATAAGGCCCTGCCCCGCCCCCCTTTCGGAAAAGCTGACCACGACTCCATTTTGCTGATCCCTGCCTACAGGCAGAAATTAAAACAAGAGGCTCCCACGCTGAGGTCTGTCCAACGCTGGTCAGACCAAGCTGACTCCACACTCCAAGACTGCTTCCATCACGTGGACTGGGATATGTTTCGTATTGCGTCAGATGGGAATATTGACGAATACGCTGATTCGGTGTGCGAGTTCATTAGAACGTGCGTCGAAGATGTCGTTCCCATAGCAACGATAAAAACATTCCCTAACCAGAAACCGTGGATTGATGGCAGCATTCGCGTGAAACTGAAAGCGCGAACCACTGCTTTTAATCAGGGCAAGGTGTCTGGCAACATGACTGAATACAAACAGTGCAGCTATTCCCTCCGTAAGGCTATCAAACAAGCTAAGCGTCAGTACAGAGACAAAGTGGAATCTCAATTCAATGGCTCAGACACAAGAGGCATGTGGCAGGGTCTACAGTCAATCACGGACTACAAGATGAAATCCAGCCCAGTCACGGACCAGGATGTCTTGCTCCCAGGCAGACTAAATAACTTTTTTGCCCGCTTTGAGGACAATACAGTGCCACTGACACGGCCTGCAACGGAAACATGCGGTCTCTCCTTCACTGCAGCCGAGGTGAGTAAGACATTTAAACGTGTTAACCCTCGCAAGGCTGCAGGCCCAGACGGCATCCCCAGCCGCGCCCTCAGAGCATGCGCAGACCAGCTGGCCGGTGTGTTTACGGACATATTCAATCAATCCCTATACCAGTCTGCTGTTCCCACATGCTTCAAGAGGGCCACCATTGTTCCTGTTCCCAAGAAAGCTAAGGTAACTGAGCTAAACGACTACCGCCCGTAGCACTCACTTCCGTCATCATGAAGTGCTTTGAGAGACTAGTCAAGGACCATATCACCTCCACCCTACCTGACACCCTAGACCCACTCCAATTTGCTTACCGCCCAAATAGGTCCACAGACGATGCAATCTCAACCACACTGCACACTGCCCTAACCCACCTGGACAAGAGGAATACCTATGTGAGAATGCTGTTCATCGACTACAGCTCGGCATTCAACACCATAGTACCCTCCAAGCTCGTCATCAAGCTCGAGACCCTGGGTCTCGACCCCGCCCTGTGCAACTGGGTACTGGACTTCCTGACGGGCCGCCCCCAGGTGGTGAGGGTAGGCAACAACATCTCCTCCCCGCTGATCCTCAACACGGGGGCCCCACATGGGTGCGTTCTGAACACTCTCCTGTACTCCCTGTTCACCCACGACTGCGTGGCCACGCACGCCTCCAACTCAATCATCGAGTTTGCGGACGACACAACAGTGGTAGGCTTGATTACCAACAACGACGAGACGGCCTACAGGGAGGAGGTGAGGGCCCTCGGAGTGTGGTGTCAGGAAAATAACCTCACACTCAACGTCAACAAAACTAAGGAGATGATTGCGGACTTCAGGAAACAGCAGAGGGAACACCCCCCTATCCACATCGATGGAACAGTAGTGGAGAGGGTAGCTAGTTTTAAGTTCCTCGGCATACACATCACAGACAAACTGAATTGGTCCACTCACACTGACAGCGTCGTGAAGAAGGCGCAGCAGCGCCTATTCAACCTCAGGAGGCTGAAGAAATTCGGCTTGTCACCAAAAGCACTCACAAACTTCTACAGATGCACAATCGAGAGCATCCTGGCGGGCTGTATCACCGCCTGGTACGGCAACTGCTCCGCCCTCAACCGTAAGGCTCACCAGAGGGTAGTGAGGACTGCACAACGCATCACCGGGGCAAACTACCTGCCCTCCAGGACACCTACACCACCCGTTGTTACAGGAAGGCCATAAAGATCATCAAGGACATCAACCACCCGAACCACTGCCTGTTCACCCCGCTATCATCCAGAAGGCGAGGTCAGTACAGGTGCATCAAAGCTGGGACCGAGAGACTGAAAAACAGCTTCTATCTCAAGGCCATCAGACTGTTAAACAGCCACCACTAACACTGAGTGGCTGCTGCCAACACACTGTCATTGACACTGACCCAACTCCAGCCATTTTAATAATGGGAATTGATGGGAAATGATGTAAATATATCACTAGCCACTTTAAACAATGCTACCTTATATAATGTTACTTACCCTACATTATTCATCTCATATGCATATGTATATACTGTACTCTACATCATCGACTGCATCCTTATGTAACACATGTATCACTAGCCACTTTAACTATGCCACTTTGTTTACTTTGTCTACACACTCATCTCATATGTATATACTGTACTCGATACCATCTACTGTATGCTGCTCTGTACCATCACTCATTCATATATCCTTATGTACATGTTCCTTATCCCCTTACACTGTGTATAAGACAGTAGTTTTGGAATTGTTAGTTAGATTACTTGTTGGTTATCACTGCATTGTCGGAACTAGAAGCACAAGCATTTCGCTACACTCGCATTAACATCTGCTAACCATGTGTATGTGACAAATAAAATTTGATTTGATTTGATTTGATTTTTGATTTATCCAACATTAAGTGATGCGGTTCTTTCCTGTCAAGCCTGTAGCTTGAAGCATTTTTCTTGAAGCATTTGTTATGCATAGAAAAATGTTTGTTCTGCATTAATTCAAGACCGTTGAATAGAATGTAGAAGCCATGGGCCTCCTGAGTGATGCAGCGGTCTAAGGCTCTACATCGCAGTGCTAGAGGCTTCGCTACAGACCTAGGTTTGATCCCAGGCTGCATCACAACCGCCCGTGATCAGGAGTCCCATAGGGCGGCACATAATTGGCCCAGCATTGTCCAGGTTTGGCCGGGGGGGGGCTTTACTTGGCTCATCGCGCTCTAGCGACTCCTTGTGGAGGGCCCGGTGCCTGCAGGTGGTTGAACAGTGTTTCCCCCGACTCATTGGTGCGGCTGGATTCCGGGTTAAGCAGGCGGTTGTTAAGAAGTGTTCATTCTTCAACTTGTGTACCCCTCTTTCTCTCCTCTCTCACTCTCACTCACAGCTCCCTCCCCAGTCACGTCCATCCAGGCCAGTGATGTCACCAGGCACGATGTGTCGTTGGCATGGCAACAGCCTGACCGGCCCAACGGGGTCATCCTTGAGTACGAGGTCAAGTACCATGAGAAGGTAAGGTGTCTCGTTCAGAAATCAGATATCCTATGGAATCCTATTGTAACTGTGTGTTATGTGTATCTGTGAGTGTATACGTTTTCAACTGCTTCAACTGTTATCAATAGACCTATAAAATAATCAATAGACCTATAAAATAACCAATAAACTATCTTTAAAGCTTTCCTTGTGTTTGACACAGAAAAGGATAGAGGGAGAAATGTAGCAGGTTGAAATTTATTGTCATGAGTCTTGTCCTGGAGGCAGAACTGGGTGTAAAAATTCATGAAAACACGAATATATTTTTAGGGTTAGGCTTTAGGGTTAGCAATGTGGTTAGGGTTAAAATGTTGAGACTTTGGCTGTGCCAGCTAGTGACCACTGCAGAGCTGCCTCCAGAACAAGATAAATTACACAAAATGCTAACCTGCAGAAATGGAGGGAGAGAATACAAGATAAGATATGTTGGGAGAGAAAAAGAGAAAGTTTGAGGCAATGTAGATAAGAGATGGGACTGTGTGGCAATGTTTTTGTGTGTTTCCTTGCTTGAATGGTTTTGTGATTGTAGGCCATAGGGAGAGGGATTTCCCTCCAGACCCACAGAAAACATTGTTCTGCAACTTCAAGTTACGTTTTAGAATCATGTTCAAATCTTTTACCCATTTTCTTTTTGCTTTCCAATTATAATGGGTTGTATTTTAGTATGATGTGCTGTATATTGGAACACTTCATATAGTGGACATTGACATGTCCCTCACCTCTTTTCCTCCTATCCAATCAGAATCAGAAGGAGAGGTCCTACCGCATAATGAAGACGGCATCCCGTAGTGCTGATATCACTGGGCTAAACCCACTCACTGTGTACGTATTTCAAGTGCGAGCTCGCACGGCCGCCGGATACGGAGAGTTCAGCGCCCCTTTTGAGTTTTCCACCAACTCAGGTACAACACTATGTTCTATTATTTCATATTATATGATATTCTATTTGTCTATTTTTATAGAGCTAGGGATATTGATAAAATATGTACCTGTTTTGAATGAAAATGTCCTGGTTTGTGACCTGTTGTCTCCTCCCTCTGTCAGATCCCTTGCCTCTGATTGGTAATGCCGCTAACTCCACCCTTCTCCTACTGTCAATCAGTGGGGGTGTGGTTCTACTGCTCATCTCTACCACAGTCTTCATCATCAGCCACAGGTACACACACACACAGCCACAGGGAAACATACATAGTGTGTCCTAAAGGAGGCAGTATGTCCAAAAGGAGACCGTGTGTATGATGGCACCAGGAGGAGATGGCTGCCATGTTATGGGCTCCTAATCAATTGTGCTATTGTGTGTGGTTTTTTTTGTAACTTATTTTGTACATAATGTTTCTGCCACCGTCTCTTATGACCGAAAAGAGCTTCTGGATATCAGGACAGCGATTACCCACCTCATACATACAAATATTGTTTTGTTTAACGAGTCGGACGCAAAGGATTTACTTCACACCCGACAAGGCCCAAATCCCCGTCATTCGCATGAAGAAGAGACAGAGATATCGGTGACGAAGGTCGGGGTGTAAGTACGGCTAGTGAGTAATGCCCCTCTACCATCAGTCCTATTAGCCAACGTGCAATTATTGGGTAACAAAATGGATGAGCCCCGATTAAGATTATCCTACCAACGGGACATTAAACACTGTAATATCTTGTTATTATTATTGTTATTATCTTATTATTATTATTATTATTATTATTATTATATTATTATTATCTTGTGTTTCACCGAGTCGCTTGGTTTTCGGTCCATCGGGAAGATAGAACAGCTGCATCCGGTAAGACATGGGGTGGCAGTCTATGTCTATTTGTAAATAACAGCTGGTGCACAAAATCTAATATTAAGGAAGTCTCTAGGTTTGGCTCACCTGAGGTAGAGTTTTTCATTATAAGCTGTAGACCACACTATTTACCAAGAGTTCTCATCTATATTTTTTGTAGCTGTCTATCACCACAAACCGATGCTGGCACTAAGACAGCACTCAACGAGCTGTATAAGGCAATAAGCAAACAAGAAAATGCTCATCGAGGCGGCGCTCCTAGTGGCCGGGGACTTTAATGCATGGAAGAATTATTATTTTTTTTACCTAATTTCTACCAGCATGTTAAATGTGCAACCAGGGGGGAAAAACTCTAGACCACATTTACTCCACACACAGAGACGCGTACAAAGCTCTCCCTCGCCCTCAATTTGGCAAATCTGACAATAACTCTATC
The DNA here is from genome assembly GCF_021184085.1 of Oncorhynchus gorbuscha. Taxonomy (NCBI): domain Eukaryota; kingdom Metazoa; phylum Chordata; class Actinopteri; order Salmoniformes; family Salmonidae; genus Oncorhynchus; species Oncorhynchus gorbuscha. Next base: position 34,406,163 of record NC_060194.1, on the reverse strand, counting down.
CTCCCTAACTAAAGCAGGAAGTACCAGTGAGTCGCTCAAGGAAGTGGTCGGATACCGAGGATGCTAAGCTACAGGACTGTTTTACTAGGACAGACTGGAATATGTTCCAGGATTCTTCAAATGGCATTGAGGAGTATATCACATCAGTCACTGGCTTCATCAATAAGTGCATTGATGACATCGTCCCCACAGTGACCGTATGTACATACCGCAAACAGAAGCCATGTATTACAGGCAACATCCTCACTGAGCTAAAGGGTAAAGCTGCCGCTTTCAAGGAGCGGGACTCTAACCCAGACGCTTATAAGAAATCCCGCTATGCCCTCTGATGAACCATCAAACAGGCAAAACATCAATACAGGATGAAGATTGAATCGTACTACACCGGCTCTGATGCTTTTTGGATGTGGCAGGGCTTGCAAACTCTAACAGACTACAAAGGGAAGCACAGCCGTGAGTTGCCTAGTGACACGAGCCTACCAGATGAGCTAAATAACTTATATGCTCTCTTCGAGTCAAGCAACACTGAAGCATGCATGAGAGCATCAGCTGTTCCGGGCGACTCTCTGTAGCCAATGTGAGTAAACCAGGTTAACATTCACAAGGCCGCAGGGCCAGACAGATTACCAGGACGTGTACTCCGAGCATGCGCTAACCAACTGGCAAGTGTCTTCACTGACATTTTCAACCTGTCTCTGACCGAGTCTATAATACCAACATGTTTCAAGCAGACCACCATAGTACCTGTGCCCAAGAACATGAACCTGCCTAAATGACTACCAACCCTTGGCACTCATGTCTGTAGCCATGAAGTGCTTTGAAAGGCTGGTCATGTCTCACATCAACACCATTATCCCTGAAACCCTAGACCCACTACAATTTGCATACCACCCCATAAGATCCACAGATGATGCAATCTATATGGCACTCCACACTGCTCTTTCCCACCTGGACAAAAGGAACACCCACGTGAGAATTGACTATAGTTCAGTGTTCAACACCATAGTGCCCTCAAAGCTCATCACTAAGCTAAGTACCCTGGGACTTAACACCTCCCTCTGCAACTGGATCCTAGACTTCCTGACGGGTCGCCCCCAGGTAGTAGGGGTAGGCAACAACACCTCTGCCACGCTGATCCTCAGCACGGGAGCTTGCTCAGTACCCTCCTGTACTCCCTGTTTACCCATGACTGCATGGCCAAGCACAACACCAACACCATTGTTAAGTTGACCAACAACACAACAGTGGTAGGTCTGATCACCAACAGCGATGAGACAGCCTATAAGGAGGAGGTCAGAGACATGGCAGTGTTGTGCCAGAATAACAACCTCTCCCTCAATGTGATCAAGACAAAGGAGATGATTGTGGACTACAGGAAAAGGAGGACCGAACACGCCTCCATTCTCATCGACGGAGCTTTAGTGGAGCAGGTTGAGAGCTTCAAGTTCCTTGGAGAGACAGTCATAAAGAGGGCACGACACAACCTATTCCCCCTCAGGAGACTGGAAATATTTGTTATGGGTCCTCAGATCCTTAAAAAGTTCTATATCTGCACCATCAAGAGCATCCTGACTGGTTGCATCGCCACCTGGCATGGCAACTGGTTGCCCTCCGACTGTAAGGCACTACAGAGGGTAGTGTGTTCGGCCCAGTACATCACTGGGGCCAAGGTTCCTGCCATCCAGGATCTTTATACCAGGCAGTGTCAGAGGAAGGCCTCTAAAGGGTCGAGCACAAGAAATTTCCAGCGACTCCAGCCACCCTAGTCATAGACTGTTCTCTCTGCTACCGCACGGCAAGCGGTACAGGAGTACCAAGTCTAGGTTCAAAAGGCTTCTTCACAGCTTCTACCCCCAAGCCATAAGACTCCTGAACAGCTAATCAAATGGCTACCCGGACTATTTGCATTTTAACTCTGCTGCTACTCTCTGTTTATTACCCATGCATAGTCACTTTACCTCTACTTACATGTACACTACCGTTCAAAAGTTTGGGGTCACTTCGAAATGTCGTTTTCCATGAAAACATACATGAAAGGAGTTACAAAATGAATAGGAAATATAAGACATTGAACAATATTATAAATAATTATTTTTAATTGAAATAATAATTGTGTCCTTCAAACTTTGCTTTTGTCAAATAATCCTTAATTTGCAGCAATTACAGCCTTGGACATTCTAGTTGTCAATTTGTTGAGGTAATCTGAAGAGATTTCACCCTGTGCTTCCAGAAGCACCTTCCACAAGCTGGTTTGGCTGGATGGGCACTTCTTACGTACCATATGGTCAAGCTGCTCTTACAGCTCAATAGGGTTGAGATCCGGTGACTGTGCTGGCCATGCCATTATAGACAGAATACCAGCTGACTGCTTCTTCCCTAATAGTTCTTGCAGAGTTTGGAGCTGTGCTTTGGGTCATTGTCCTGTTGTAGGAGGAAATTGCCCCCAATTAAGTGCCATCCTCAGGGTATGGCTTGGCGTTGCAAAATGGAGTTATAGCTTTCCTTCTTCAAGATCCCTTTTACCCTGTACAAATCTCCCACTTTACCACCACCAAAGCACCCTCAGACCATCACATTGCCTCCAGCATGCTTTGTGATCCAAACACCTCAAACTTAGATTTCTCTGTCCATAACACTTTTTTCCAATCTTCCTCTGTCCATTGTCTGTTATTTTGCCCATCTTAATCCTTTATTTTTATTGGCCGGTCTGAGATATGGCTTTTTCTTTGCAACTCTGATTGGAAGGCCAGCATCCGGGAGTTGCCTCTTCACTGTTGAAATAGTACCTGCAAAGCACCCGTCTCTATTTCATGAAGCTGCAAGTTGAGTACTTGTGAGGTGTCTGTTTCTCAAACTAGATACTCTGATGTACTTGTCCTCTTGCTCAGTTGTGCACCGGTGCCTCCCACTCCTCTTTCTATTCTGGTTAGAGCCAGTGTGTGCTGTTCTGTGAAGGGAGTAGTACACCACGTTTTATGAGATCTTCAGTTTCTTGGCAGTTTCTCGCATGGAATAGCCTTCATTTCTCAGAACAAGAATAGACTGATGAGTTTCAGAAGAAAGTTATTTTTTTCTGGCCATTATGAGCCTGTAATCGAACCCACAAATGCCGATGCTCCAGATACTCAACTAGTCTAAAAAAGGCCAGTTTTATTGCTTCTTTTCAGCTGTGCTAACATAATTGCAAAAGTGTTTTCTAATGATCAATTAGCCTTTTAAAATGCTAAACTTGGATCAGCTAACACAGCGTGCCATTGGAACACAGCAGTGATGGTTGCTGATAATGGGCTTCTGTACGCCTATGTAGATATTCCATTAAAAAGTCAACCGTTTCCAGCTACAAAAGTCATTTACAATATTAACAATGTCTACACTGTATTTCTGATCAATTTGATGTTATTTTAATGGACAAAACATTTGCTGTTCTTTAAAAAACAAGGAGATTTCTAAGTGGCCCCAAACTTTTGAATGGTAGTGTACCTATTACCCTGACTAACCGGTGCCCCCGCAAATTGACTCTGTACTGGTATCCCCTGTATATAGCCTCCACATTGACTCTGTACTGGTATCCCCTGTATATAGCCTCCACATTGACTCTGTACTGGTATCCCCTGTATATAGCCTCCACATTGACTCTGTACTGGTATCCCCTGTATATAACCTCCACATTGACTCTGTACTGGTATCCCTGTATATAGCCTCCACATTGACTCTGTACTGGTATCCCCTGTATATAGCCTCCACATTGACTCTGTACTGGTATCCCCTGTATATAACCTCCACATTGACTCTGTACTGGTATCCCCTGTATATAGCCTCCACATTGACTCTGTACTGGTATACCCTGTATATAGCCTCCACATTAACTCTGTACTGGTATACCCTGTATATAGCCTCCACATTGACTCTGTACTGGTATCCCCTGTATATAACCTCCACATTGACTCTGTACTGGTATACCCTGTATATAGCCTCCACATTGACTCTGTACTGGTATCCCCTGTATATAACCTCCACATTGACTCTGTACTGGTATCCCCTGTGTATAGTCTCCACATTGACTCTGTACTGGTATACCCTGTATATAGCCTCCACATTGACTCTGTACTGGTATACCCTGTATATAGCCTCCACATTGACTCTGTACTGGTATCCCCTGTGTATAGTCTCCACATTGACTCTGTACTGGTATCCCCTGTATATAGCCTCCACATTGACTCTGTACTGGTATCCCCTGTATATAGCCTCCACATTGACTCTGTACTGGTATCCCCTGTATATAGCCTCCACATTGACTCTGTACTGGTATACCCTGTATATAGCCTCCACATTGACTCTGTACTGGTATACCCTGTATATAGCCTCCACATTGACTCTGTACTGGTATACCCTGTATATAGCCTCCACATTGACTCTGTACTGGTATCCCCCGTATATAAACTCCACATTGACTCTGTACTGGTATCCCCTGTATATAACCTCCACATTGACTCTGTACTGGTATACCCTGTATATAGCCTCCACATTGACTCTGTACTGGTATCCCCTGTATATAACCTCCACATTGACTCTGTACTGGTATCCCCTGTATATAACCTCCACATTGACTCTGTACTGGTATCCCCTGTATATAACCTCCACATTGACTCTGTACTGGTATACCCTGTATATAGCCTCCACATTGACTCTGTACTGGTATACCCTGTATATAGTTTCTTCTTCCTAAATTACTATTCTCCCTCCATCCCGTTAAGTCACTATTCTCCCTCCATCCCCCCCTCCTTCTTCCTAAGTCACTATTCTCCCTCCATCCCGTTAAGTCACTATTCTCCCTCCATCCCCCTCTCCTTCTTCCTAAGTCACTATTCTCCCTACATCCCATTAAGTCACTATTCTCCCTCCATCCCCCTCTCCTTCTTCCTAAGTCACTATTCTCCCTCCATCCCATTAAGTCACTATTCTCCCTCCATCCCCCTCTCCTTCTTCCTAAGTCACTATTCTCCCTCCATCCCATTAAGTCACTATTCTCCCTCCATCCCCCTCTCCTTCTTCCTAAGTCACTATTCTCCCTCCATCCCATTAAGTCACTATTCTCCCTCCATCCCCCTCTCCTTCTTCCTAAGTCACTATTCTCCCTCCATCCCATTAAGTCACTATTCTCCCTCCATCCCCCCTCTCCTTCTTCCTAAGTCACTATTCTCCCTCCATCCCATTAAGTCACTATTCTCCCTCCATCCCATTAAGTCACTATTCTCCCTCCATCCCCCCTCTCCTTCTTCCTAAGTCACTATTCTCCCTCTATCCCATTAAGTCACTATTCTCCCTCCATCCCCCTCTCCTTCTTCCTAAGTCACTATTCTCCCTCCATCCCCCTCTCCTTCTTCCTAAGTCACTATAATATAATATAATATGCCATTTAGCAGACGCTTTTATCCAAAGCGACTTACAGTCATGTGTGCATACATTCTACGTATGGGTGGTCCCGGGGATCGAACCCACTACCCTGGCGTTACAAGCGCCATGCTCTACCAACTGAGCTCCATCCCCCTCTCCTTCTTCCTAAGTCACTATTCTCCCTCCATCCCCCTCTCCTTCTTCCTAAGTCACTATTCTCCCTCCATCCCCCTCTCCTTCTTCCTAAGTCACTATTCTCCCTCCATCCCCCTCTCCTTCTTCCTAAGTCACTATTCTCCCTCCATCCCCCTCTCCTTCTTCCTAAGTCACTATTCTCCCTCCATCCCCCCTCTCCTTCTTCCTAAGTCACTATTCTCCCTCCATCCCCCTGTCCTCCTTCTACCTGTTAGCGAGCTGGGTTCTGTTCCCTTCACTACTTCATTCTCTACCTCTGTTATTTCAGGAGGGGACAATACAGCAAAGCTAAGCAGGACTTAGAGGAGGAGAAACATTTAAACCCAGGTAAGACCCCACACACAAACAAACATGGGCGAGCACATACTCATGTGAGCATCCCTCCCTCCATCCCTTCCAATTTACTTTCTCAAACCATCTCCCTCCCCCCCCTCCTTCCCTCTCCCTCTCCATCTGAAGGTGTGAGGATATACGTGGACCCCTTTACCTATGAAGACCCGGACCAGGCTGTCCATGAGTTTGCCAAAGAGATTGACGCCTCCAACATACACATAGAGAAAGTAATTGGCATCGGTAAGGGAGCCTGACACACACACGGACAATAAATAATCTGTCTGTGTGTGTGTGTGTGTGTGTGTGTGTGTGTGTGTGTGTGTGTGTGTGTGTGTGTGTGTGTGTGTGTGTGTGTGTGTGTGTGTGTGTGTGTGTGTGTGTGTGTGTGTGTGTGTGTGTGTGTGTGTGTGTGTGTGTGTGTGTGTGTGTGTGTGTGTGTGTTGTAGATGAGTTTGGGGAGGTGTGTAGTTATTGATATTGTGTTTATCTATGTGCGTTGTAGGTGAGTTTGGGGAGGTGTGTAGTGGCCGTCTGCGGCTCCAGGGGAAGAGGGAGATCTACGTGGCCATAAAGAGTCTGAAGGCAGGATACGCTGACAAACAGAGGCGGGACTTCCTCTCTGAGGCCAGCATCATGGGACAGTTCGACCACCCAAACATCATCAGACTGGAGGGTGTGGTCACACGATGTGAGTGATTGACAGCTACTTTGACCAATCGAAGCAGAGATTTATAAAGTAAAAGCAGGGAACCCAAAACTGATCTTTGTGGAACTCCACCCTGGCTTAATCGCTGTTTGTTTGTCTCCTGTTCAGGTAAACCAGTGATGATCATCACAGAGTACATGGAGAATGGATCCCTCAACACCTTCCTCAGGGTAAGAAGGAGAATGAGAGAGAGTATGTATCTCTGTGTTCACACTGTAAACTCTATTCTAATGTCTATATTGTCTTTCTCCGTTAGAAACACGACGGTCAGTTCACAGTGATCCAGCTGGTGGGCATGCTGCGTGGCATTGTGTCGGGCATGAAGTACCTGTCTGACATGAGCTACGTTCACCGAGACCTGGCCGCACGCAACATCTTGGTCAACAGCAACCTGGTGTGTAAGGTGTCTGACTTCGGCCTGTCACGAGTACTGGAGGATGAGTCTGAGGCAGCATACACCACACAGGTAAGAACACAGAAACATAGGAAAGAACATAGACCCTAAACATGCACATTACTTGTCTGGAGTAATGATTTATTATGCAAGATAAGGTTTCAATGACTGTTAGTTCACTCATCTTTTAAATTTTGGTCCTTATCACCTGTGGATCCTAATTTCTCATTTTCTCATTCCCTTCCATGTGTTACAGGAGGTGACTGGGACGTACCACTCTCCAGGGGGGAAGATCCCCATCAGGTGGACTGCTCCAGAGGCCATCGCCTACAGGAAGTTCACTCCAGCCTCTGACACATGGAGCTACGGCGTGGTCATGTGGGAGGTGATGTCATATGGAGAACGGCCATATTGGGACATGAGTAACCAGGATGTAAGTGTGTGTTGAAACTCAAAAACAGGACATTCGCCTGAATGTGAGACAGAAACTAAGTTGAACAGTTAGACAAAGTTAGTTAAACATGCTTTCTTACCCACTTGATCCCTTTCTCCTCCTCTCTCTAGGTGATAAAAGCGATAGATGAGGGTTACCGTCTGCCCCCACCTATGGACTGTCCAGTTTGTCTGCACCAACTGATGTTAGATTGCTGGCAGAGAGACAGAATACACAGACCCAGTTTCACGCAGATCCTCAACATTCTGGATAAACTCATCCGCAACCCAACCACCACACTGAGGAGGACAGGAGGGGAGAGGTACACACACACACACACACACACACACACACACACACACACACACACACACACACACACACACACACACACACACACAGGAAACCATGTCTTTCATTGCAGGCCCTTTCAATGTTTTTTCATAACATGGACTCACTATAACTCATTCTTTCTTTGTCTCTGTGCAGGCCTGTTCCCACTCTGTTGGAGCCTGTAGGAGGTCCAGAGTTTGTGTCGGTGTGGTCAGTAGAATACTGGCTCCAGGCTATAGGGATGGATATGTACAGAGACACCCTCACTGCTGCTGGATACACCAGTCCTGACAGCCTGCTAACCCTCACACAGCAGTAAGTCGGTTTCTCTCTCGTTACCTGTCTCTCTCCTTGTCTCTCTCCCTCTATCTCTCTCTCTCTGTCTCCCTCTCTCCCTCTCTCTCAATTCAAGGGGCTTTATTGGCATGTTGACATTGCCAAAGCAAGTGAAGTAGATAATATACAAAAGTGAAATAAACAATAAAAATAAACAGTAAACATTACACTCACAGAAGTTCCAAAAGAATAAAGACATTACAAATGTCATATTGTGTATATATACAGTGTTGTAATGATGAGCAAATAGAAAAAGTACAAAAAGGAAAATAAATAAACATAAATATGGGTTGTATTTACAAATGGTGTTTGTTTTCACTGGTTGCCCTTTTCTCGTGGCAACAGGTCACAAATCATGCTGCTGTGATGGCACACTGTGGTATTTCACCCAGTAGATATGGGAGTTCATCAAAATTGTGTTTGTTTTTTCGAATTCTTTGTGGATCTGTGTAATCTGAGGGAAATATGTGTCTAATATGGTCATACATTGGGCAGGAGGTTAGGAAGTGCAGCTCAGTTTCCACCTCATTTTGTGGGCAGTGTGCACATAGCCTGTCTTCTCTTGAGAGCCAGGTCTGCCTACGGTGGCCTTTCTCAATAGTCTCTCTGTCTCTCCTATTCTCTTTCTCTTTTTCTCTCTCTCTCATTTTGTGTGTCCGTGAGCATGCTCTTCTCAACTCCCAACATGCCTAATTGTGTGTTGTACTATGTTTACAGGGACATGGCCAGTATAGGAATCGTCACACCATCACACCAGGACCAGATCCTTGCCAGTGTGCAGCAGGTATTGCTGTCCCACATGCAACAAATACAGGAACAGATGCAGGACAGTATGGTTCCCGTCTGAGCCAGTGAATGGATATAAAACAGAAACAGACATTTGTTTTAATGAGTTCCATTTACGTCATCCGTGCACTTTAGATTGAGATTTTCATAAGGAATAACGTCAACAAACAAACCCTACAACAGAAAATATGAACGGAGGAGAGAAAAGAGGCACTTTTATAAACCATATAACCTTTGAACTATGGCCTGAGGATTGACCTGAGGCCGAAGAAGCTGTTTGTTTCAGTGGAACCAACGGAACTTTCCGTCTCTTGTTCTGTTTACTTTTTGTACATACGTGTCTGTGTAAAAAAAAGAAAATTAACTGCTCTTGATTATTTTATTTTTTTTGGTGACTTTATGACACGACAATATTGGTCACAGTCATCCTGACTTTTGAGTCATGTGCGAAACGTTTCGGTAGTTTGTTTAGAGTTCGGCTGGGCGATATGGCCTTAAAATCAATGCTTGGTCATTTTTTTCACATATATCCATTTTTAAAAGGTTTTCTCTAAATAAGCGTTGTTGTATAAAGGTCAAATACACTACATTTCACTAATTATTGTATTATTTTCTAAAAATAGTTTAACCTTCTTTTTTTGCAATAATCACTGATATGGCTTTGAAAATGAAAATGCTAATTTTGTTACAAATGTAATAACCAGAAGCATGCATAATGCACATTCACTAATACTGACTAACTTCTTGTAGAAGGCATCACATAAGATTATAAACAATCTCTCAAGCACCAGTCCACGTCCTAGTGAGTAATCTTTATATTTCAAATTTTGCCAAATTGGATTTATTTGCTAGCTTACAAGGCAGAACAGCTGAATTGTTATCGCCTCTCATTGTTAGGGCAGAAACATGAGCATCTCGTCATTATATACAGATCTCTGGTGTAAATGGGAAGGTGCACACAGCACAGAGGGAGCGAAGGAGACAAGACCAAAAAGATAACATGAGAACAAGAGGATATAAGAAGGTTATCAAAAAAGATAACTTGATTTTGCGATACAGGCATTTGATATATTGCCCAGCCCTAGTTCAGATTGGTGCCAATGTTTTCTGTTCAGATGAACTTTTCTTTTTGATCTCCACTACACAAACAGAATATATGTCTCCAATTTGCCACATATGCATTTCAGGACCACACTACTCATTAATCTCTAATACAATACAAGGACTCCAACTCCCATACCCACTAAGGAGTAGTCCATCCATTGAACTTTGTTGACAAGTACTAATAAGTGCTACATCCATTCATCAACAAGGACTTGTAAGTCTATAGTGAAGCAGAGTTCAATGAATAAACCAGGAGTTGAATGTCCACCAAGTATGGCCTGAGGCATTTCATATGTCTACGATAGTCTATATATTGTCATTGTGCAAATGTGCTGTTTATCATATCTGAACCGTGACAGAATGTTGTCAAATCTTCAGCTGGTAGAGGAGAGATGTTGTTGCTGTTGTGGAGCTTTGGGCTCTATCTGAAACATTTGAAGGATTTCTGAAAGTCAACAGAAACTTAGGACAAGCTGAGGAAGTGTAGTTCTGAAGCATCACGTGTGTGTGTGTGTGTGTGTGTGTGTGTGTGTGTGTGTGTGTGTGTGTGTGTGTGTGTGTGTGTGTGTGTGTGTGTGTGTGCGTGCGTGCGTGCGTGCGTGCGTGCGTGCGTGCGTGCGTGCGTGCGTGCGTGCGTGCGTGCGTGCGTGCGTGCGTGTGTGTGTGTGTGCGTGCTTGTCTTTGAGGACCAGTTTTGGATATGCAAAGACAGGAAGATGGAGGAGAGTGTTATGTGATAGAATTTATTGTGCCAAGCTCTCAATACCTTTTTTATTGAGGATGAACACACTAACAATGGTTTTATCTAGTCAATGATTAGCATATGCTGTAGGTATTCTATGTCTTTGTAAATGTCATTGTTTGAAAATGAATTCAGGTACATGAAGCATTTCATTCTATTTATAGTCTTCTAATTATCTGGGTTGTAAATTGTAAAATAGGAAAATGGAAAATGACTGACTGACATATTGCATTGTAATAAATGTCCAAACTGAGATGGTCTGCTTCTGTCGTAACTTATTTTTGACACTGATGCGGCAGATTGTGTGTGACTGGGAAGTGTGTGTTTGTGTGTATGTAATGAAGTGAAGAGTGTCCACTAGTGTGTTCTGGCCAGCGGTGTCAAAGCCAGGTGGATTCAAGTGAAGGATGCTGGGAGGCGTTCTGTTAAAACGTTCAGTGGTGTGGAGCGTGCCATCTGCTAAACACACACACACACACACTGTGACACACACACACAACAGGAGAGAACTACACATGGACAGAATAGATAAAGGACAAGGGACTAACATACATAGCAGTACAGAACATGGTGTACTCAGGGATATGTGTCACTTGAGCAACTGCTTGCACAAAACCAAACCTCAATTTCACATTCAAATCTGGGATATTTGTTCATTTGATTTTGGATGAAATAAAAATCTTGCCAGCTGGAGACAACAGGCAAATCACCTTGGATACTCAGACATTCTACACCAGGGTTTTACATGGAATCTGACTGACACAGACACACACACGGACACACAGCTGCCCTGTGGGTTAGTGGTGCGGGGCAGAGATATGCTGTGACAGTCTTTTTGAAGAGTTGATCCTGTTAACGGCCTTAGACACACTGCTTTCTCACACAAAACACATCTTGTCATATGAATACAGGCGCACCCACTCTACCATTCAACATGAGGGATACCCAAACACCAAGCTAGACACCAGGTCCTAATCTGCCTGGCTGTCTCTGCAATAAACCATATTAAGAGAAAGGATTCTCTCTCTCTCTCTCTCTCTCTCTCTCTCTCTCTCTCTCTCTCTCTCTCTCTCTCTCTCTCTCTCTCTCTCTCTCTCTCTCTCTCTCTCTCTCTCTCTCTCTCTCTCTCTCTCTCTCTCTCTCTCTCTCTCTCTCTCTCTCTCTCTCTCTCTCTCTCGGGTGTCCTTGTGGTCTTTTGGTCACTAGATTAGTGTGGTAATAGAACAGGCTAATCCCGGCTGGTTTTACATGGGGAGAGAGACAATGTATGTGTGACTGGGAGGAGAGAGACAGGGTTTAGAGATACCCTAATGTATGTGTGACTGGGAGGAGAGAGACAGGGTTTAGAGATACCCTAATGTATGTGTGACTGGGAGGAGAGAGACAGGGTTTAGAGATACCCTAATGTATGTGTGACTGGGAGGAGGGAGACAGGGTTTAGAGATACCCTAATGTATGTGTGACTGGGAGGAGGGAGACAGGGTTTAGAGAAACCCTAATGTATGTGTGACTGGGAGGAGAGAGACAGGGTTTAGAGATACCCTAATGTATGTGTGACTGGGAGGAGAGAGACAGGGTTTAGAGATACCCTAATGTATGTGTGACTGGGAGGAGAGAGACAGGGTTTAGAGATACCCTAATGTATGTGTGACTGGGAGGAGAGAGACAGGGTTTAGAGATACCCTAATGTATGTGTGACTGGGAGGAGGGAGACAGGGTTTAGAGATACCCTAATGTATGTGTGACTGGGAGGAGGGAGACAGGGTTTAGAGATACCCTAATGTATGTGTGACTGGGAGGAGAGAGACAGGGTTTAGAGATACCCTAATGTATGTGTGACTGGGAGGAGAGAGACAGGGTTTAGAGATACCCTAATGTATGTGTGACTGGGAGGAGAGAGACAGGGTTTAGAGATACCCTAATGTATGTGTGACTGTTTGACTGGGAGGAGGAGGGAGACAGGGTTTAGAGATACCCTAATGTATGTGTGACTGGGAGGAGGGAGACAGGGTTTAGAGATACCCTAATGTATGTGTGACTGGGAGGAGAGAGACAGGGTTTAGAGATACCCTAATGTATGTGTGACTGGGAGGAGAGAGACAGGGTTTAGAGATACCCTAATGTATGTGTGACTGGGAGGAGAGAGACAGGGTTTAGAGATACCCTAATGTATGTGTGACTGGGAGGAGAGAGACAGGGTTTAGAGATACCCTAATGTATGTGTGACTGGGAGGAGGAGACAGGGTTTAGAGATACCCTAATGTATGTGTGACTGGGAGAGAGAGACAGGGTTTAGAGATACCCTAATGTATGTGTGACTGGGAGGAGAGAGACAGGGTTTAGAGATACCCTAATGTATGTGTGACTGGGAGGAGAGAGACAGGGTTTAGAATACCCTAATGTATGTGTGACTGGGAGGAGAGAGACAGGGTTTAGAGATACCCTAATGTATGTGTGACTGGGAGGAGGGAGACAGGGTTTAGAGATACCCTAATGTATGTGTGACTGGGAGGAGGGAGACAGGGTTTAGAATACCTAATGTATGTGTGACTGGGAGGAGAGAGACAGGGTTTAGAGATACCCTAATGTATGTGTGACTGGGAGGAGAGAGACAGGGTTTAGAGATACCCTAATGTATGTGTGACTGGGAGGAGAGAGACAGGGTTTAGAGATACCCTAATGTATGTGTGACTGGGAGGAGAGAGACAGGGTTTAGAGATACCCTAATGTATGTGTGACTGGGAGGAGGGAGACAGGGTTTAGAGATACCCTAATGTATGTGTGACTGGGAGGAGGGAGACAGGGTTTAGAGATACCCTAATGTATGTGTGACTGGGAGGAGAGAGACAGGGTTTAGAGATACCCTAATGTATGTGTGACTGGGAGGAGAGAGACAGGGTTTAGAGATACCCTAATGTATGTGTGACTGACAGGGTTTAGAGATACCTAATGTATGTGTGACTGGGAGGAGAGAGACAGGGTTTAGAGATACCCTAAATGTGTGACTGGGAGGAGAGAGACAGGGTTTAGAGATACCCTAATGTATGTGTGACTGGGAGGAGGGAGACAGGGTTTAGAGATACCCTAATGTATGTGTGACTGGGAGGAGGGAGACAGGGTTTAGAGATACCCTAATGTATGTGTGACTGGGAGGAGAGAGACAGGGTTTAGAGATACCCTAATGTATGTGTGACTGGGAGGAGAGAGACAGGGTTTAGAGATACCCTAATGTATGTGTGACTGGGAGGAGAGAGACAGGGTTTAGAGATACCCTAATGTATGTGTGACTGGGAGAGAGAGAGACAGGGTTTAGAGATACCCTAATGTATGTGTGACTGGGAGGAGAGAGACAGGGTTTAGAGATACCCTAATGATGTGTGACTGGGAGGAGAGAGACAGGGGGAATACCCTAATGTATGTGTGACTGGGAGGAGGGAGACAGGGTTTAGAGGAGCATGAGGGACAGCCAGGTTTAAATATATTTCCATTTAAATGCATCACCTCATTGACCAATGCTATGCCAGAGGCATTCCCACGGTAAACCTGGTGTGTGTGTGCTTTGTGTGTGTACGTGCATGCAAGTGTGTGTGTTCGCTGGTACTGGTAAAGAGAAGTGCCAGGCAGTCCTCCAAGTGTAAATTAGCTTATATCCACACCATGAAATTATTTCTTATCCCGGTTCAATCTCCAATACTTCTTAATATATGTATTGAAAATGTGAGGAGATAAGAGAAAATGGGAGGAGGAGAGAAATTAAGGGAAGAGGAGAGGACAGGAGGGGAGAGCAGAGGAGATGAGGGAAGAGGACAGGAGGGAAGAGGAGGGGAGAGCAGAGGAGATGAGGGAAGAGGACAGGAGGGAAGAGGAGGGGAGAGGAGGGGAGAGCAGAGGAGATGAGGGAAGAGGACAGGAGGGAAGAGGAGGGGAGAGCAGAGGAGATGAGGGAAGAGGACAGGAGGGAAGAGGAGGGGGAGAGGAGGGGAGAGCAGAGGAGATGAGGGAAGAGGACAGGAGGGAAGGAGGGAGAGGGGGGAGAGCAGAGGAGATGAGGGAAGAGGACAGGAGGGAAGAGGAGGAGAGAGGAGGGGAGAGCAGAGGAGATGAGGGAAGAGGACAGGAGGGAAGAGGGGGAGAGGAGGGGAGAGCAGAGGAGATGAGGGAAGAGGACAGGAGGGAAGAGGAGGGAGAGCAGAGGAGATGAGGGAAGAGGACAGGGGGAAGAGGAGGGGAGAGGAGAGGACAGGAGGGGAGAGCAGAGGAGATGAGGGAAGAGTACAGGAGGGAAGAGGAGGGGAGAGCAGAGGAGATGAGGGAAGAGGACAGGAGGGAAGAGGAGGGGAGAGGAGAGGACAGGAGGGGAGAGCAGAGGAGATGAGGGAAGAGGACAGGAGGGAAGAGGAGGGGAGAGCAGAGGATATGAGGGAAGAGGACAGGAGGGAAGAGGAGGGGAGAGGAGGGGAGAGCAGAGGAGATGAGGGAAGAGGACAGGAGGGAAGAGGAGGGGAGAGGAGAGGACAGGAGGGGAGAGCAGAGGAGATGAGGGAAGAGGACAGGAGGGAAGAGGAGGGGAGAGGAGAGGACAGGAGGGGAGAGCAGAGGAGATCAGGAAAGAGGACAGGAGGGAAGAGGGAAGAAAATGAGACTTTCTGTTAAACACTGTAGAAGGATTTGAGTCCCCTCCCCCTTCTCTCTCTTTCTCCTTCTCTCTCACCATCCTGGTGTAGCCACCTGTCCAACTTGGCAACCTGTGCTACCCTCATTACTAAAGCCACTGACTCGAGTCATGTGATCCATGTCCCCTGCTGCCAGTGGACAGGTAACATCTGACAGACATTAAAAGCTGACTAATGAGTCTGAGACAGACATTAGGAGACAATTAATGAGTCTGAAGTAGCATCTTACTACAGCACTTTTTACCCTAAAAAGCTGCTTAGTCCAGTCAGTTTTGTAATAGCTCTACAACTTCTTACTTTTCTGCTGAATAGTTATCTGGAATACTTCAAATAACAGTGAGTACCAGAAATGCTAAAACCTTATAATGGAGTCTCGTCAATGGGATTACATGGTTATAATGAAAACCTCAGAGTAGAAATGCTGATATAGGACCAGTTTTGTCTTTTAGACAATAATTCATAAATTGACAGGGGGGACCTGATTCTAGAGCAGCAATCCAGAGATGCAGTGTGAATACGGACCCAGAAATAAGGAATCCTGGTCTTGAGGTCATAGAGGGTCACTGAGGGGAGGGGGTAGTTCTCGGGGTCAGGGGATAGAGGGTGTGGTCAGCAGACCTCCCACGTCTCTGTTATGGTCTACCCAGAATCCCCTTGGGAATACCAGTGTGATTAACACTAATCCTGATGCTATTTACACAACAGCCACAACGTTACAATGTTACCACCAATTCCCAATCACCTTCACACACTACAAGCCCCAGTTCTCCTTCAACCCAGAAAAGCTCTCTTTAAGATGCACACAGCCATGCAAGCGCATATTCACATACACACAGAGAGAGAGAGAGAGAGAGAGAGAGAGAGAGAGAGAGAGAGAGAGAGAGAGAGAGATACTGTTGACTCTATTGTACAGTGTGTGTTTGTGTCCACCGATTCTAGTAGTGGACCAAGTTAAGTGTGTGTAAATGGAACGGAATTCCCTTTTTATGCACTTTTCTCTCTAGGTGTATTCTGATATTGAATTTAAGCATGAGAATAGCATGCTTAAATACATCAAATTAAGGTGTGTCTCAGGTGTGTCTATAGATACTCCGTATTCTGACCTTGACTTTATTCCATCATATTTCCCTTTATTCCATCAAATGATGAGTAGTGGAAATAACACCATTCTTCATGACTGTCATTTACAAATGGATAAGAGCCATTGATAAGAGCTAGGTAAATGAGTTAGACGTTTGGATAAGGGGATTGTAAATATAAATGACAATAGATTTAAATCTATTTCACTGTCCTTACGATCGATGGAGACAAATATGAAACCAGTCAACCAATCACAGCAAGCTGAAGCATATCAACATATCACTATTTCCACAGTGAAGTTTATCAACTTCTGGCCTCATAACCTATGAGAGCCAAGAGGTCAGTAGGAGCTGGGTAGAGGGGAGGGGGCTGGGTGGAGGGGAGGGGGCTGGGTATAGGTCAGTAGGAGGGGAGGGGCTGGGTAGAGGTCAGTAGGAGCTGGGTAGAGATCAGTAGGAGCTGGGTGGAGGGGAGGGGGCTGGGTAGAGGGGAGGGGGCTGGGTGGAGGGGAGGGAGCTGGGTAGAGGTCAGTAGGAGCTGGGTAGAGGGGAGGGGCTGGGTAGAGATCAGTAGGAGCTGGGTAGAGAGGAGGGGGCTGGGTGGAGGGGAGGGGGCTGGGTGGAGGGGAGGGGGCTGGGTAGAGGTCAGTAGGAGCTGGGTAGAGGGGAGGGGGCTGGATAGAGATCAGTAGGAGCTGGGTGGAGGGGAGGGGGCTGGTGGAGGGGAGGGGGCTGGGTAGAGGTCAGTAGGAGCTGGGTAGAGGGGAGGGGCTGGGTGGAGGGGAGGGGGCTGGGTAGAGGTCAGTAGGAGCTGGGTGGAGCTGGGGGAGGGGCTGGGGGGGCTGGGTAGAGGTCAGTAGGAGCTGGGTAGAGGGGAGGGGCTGGGTAGAGGTCAGTAGGAGCTGGGTAGAGGGGAGGGGCTGGGTAGAGGGGAGGGGGCTGGGTAGAGGTCAGTAGGAGCTGGGTGGAGGGGAGGGGGCTGGGTGAGGGTCAGTAGGAGCTGGTTGGAGCTGGGGGAGGGGACTGGGTAGAGGTCAGTAGGAGCTGGGTGGAGGGGAGGGGGCTGGGTAGAGGTCAGTAGGAGCTGGGTGGAGGGGAGGGGGCTGGGTAGAGGTCAGTAGGAGCTGGGTGGAGGGGAGGGGGCTGGGTGGAGGTCAGTAGGAGCTGGGTGGAGGGGAGGGGGCTGGGTAGAGGTCAGTAGGAGCTGGGTGGAGGGGAGGGGCTGGGTAGAGGTCAGTAGGAGCTGGGTGGAGGGGAGGGGCTGGGTAGAGGTCAGTAGGAGCTGGGTAGAGAACAGTAGGAGCTGGGTGGAGGGGAGGGGGCTGGGTAGAGGTCAGTAGGAGCTGGGTGGAGGGGAGGGGGCTGGGTAGAGGTCAGTAGGAGCTGGGTGGAGGGAGGGGGCTGGGTAGAGATCAGTAGGAGCTGGGTGGAGGGGGGAGGGGGGCTGGGTAGAGGTCAGTAGGAGCTGGGTGTAGGAGCTGGGTGAGAGGGGAGGGGCTGGGTCGAGGTCAGTAGGAGCTGGGTGGAAGGGAGGGGCTGGGTAGAGGTCAGTAGGAGCTGGGTAGAGATCAGTAGGAGCTGGGTGGAGGGGAGGGGGCTGGGTAGAGGTCAGTAGGAGCTGGGTGGAGGGGAGGGGGCTGGGTAGAGGTCAGTAGGAGCTGGGTAGAGATCAATAGGAGCTGGGTGGAGGGGAGGGGCTGGGTAGAGTTCAGTAGGAGCTGGGTATAGGTCCGTAGGTGCTGGGTATAGATCAGTAGGAGGGGAGGGGGCTGGGTAGAGGTCAGTAGGAGCTGGGTAGAGATCAGTAGGAGCTGGGTGGAGGGGAGGGGGCTGGGTAGAGGTCAGTAGGAGCTGGGTATAGGTCCGTAGGAGCTGGGTATAGATCAGTAGGAGGGGAGGGGGCTGGGTAAAGGTCAGTATGAGCTGGGTGGAGGGGAGGGGGCTGGGTAGCGGTCAGTAGGAGCTGGGTAGAGATCAGTAAGTGCTGGGTGGAGGGGAGGGGGCTGGGTAGAGGTCAGTAGGAGCTGGGTGGAGGGGGTGGGGGGCAGGATGATCCCTAGAAGTACACTTTGATTTCAGACATTTAAAAAGGTCCCCAAAATGTTGATAATATGCCTTCCTCTTAAACGATTGTCCAGCACTGGGTGCAAACTCATGATGCTCAGAGCCAGAGCGTGCTGCTTAGACCACTGCGCCACTGCAATGCTCTAGCAAGCCATGATACTATTTCATTATAGTTGATGGAAACACATGGTTTTTAATTATTTTAATTTCAGCCTTCCCCAAAACATAGACCAAACCTTAATCACTCAAAATGAATGCCTAAACTGTTAAACTTCCATCTGTTTCTGTTTTAACCCTGTTAGGGATTTTAATATGGCGCCATAGAGAATGGCTGATGTTTTACTTGTTCGTAATTAATCGTGCTATTTTGTTCGTTTTTTGCGTTGTTTGTATCTTATTTTTGTACATAATGTTGCTTCCAAAAATAACTTCTGGACATCAGAACTGGGATTACTCACCACGAACTGGAAGAAGATTTTTCATTGAACAAATCTGACGAGAAAGATATACTGCTCTCCCGGGAACAGGCCCAGATCCCCATCATTTGTGTGAAGAAAAGACGGACAAAAAGAGGAAGTAGATCGGGCTGCCTTTTGAGAATTCGTAGGCGAGCGAATAAACTCCCACAGCCATCAATTCTACTTGCGAACATGCAATCATTGGAAAATAAAAATTGACGACCTACTATTATCCTACCAATGGGACATTAAGAACTGTAATATCGTATGTTTCATCAAGTCGTGGCTGAATAACGACCCGGATAATATAGAGCTGTAGTGTGTGTCTTTTTGTCAATAACAGCTGGTGAGTGATGTCTAATATTAAAGGTAGAGTACCATATGATAAGCTGTAGACCACACTATCTACCAAGAGAGTTCTCATCTATATTATTCGTAGCCGTCTATTTACCACCACAGACTGATGCTGACACTACGACCGCAATCAACAACTTTTTTGTCCTTTTTTGCCACAACTTTGGAAGTATGCTTGGGGTCATTGTCCATATGAAAGACCCATTTGCGACCAAGCTTTAACTTCCTGACTGATGTCTTGAAATATTGCTTCAAGATATCCACATAATTTTCATTCCTCATGAAGCCATCTATTTTGTGAAGTGCACCAGTCCCTCCTGCAGCAATGTACCCCCACAACATGATGCTGCCACTCCCGTGCTTCACGGTTGGGATGGTGTTCTTCGGCTTGCCCTTTTTCCTCCAAACATAACGATGGTCATTATGGCCAAACAGTTCTATTTTTGATTCATCAGACCAGAGGACACTTCTCCAAAAAGTACGATCTTTTGTCCTCATGTGCAGTTACAAACCATAGACTGTTTTTTTATGGCAGCATTGGAGAAGCTGCTTCTTCCTTGCTGAGCGGCCTTTCAGGTCTAATCCCTTTGCGGGATGAATGCTGCATGGTCCCATGGTGTTAATACTTACGTGCTATTGTTTGTACAGATGAACGTGGTACCTTCAGGCGTTTGGAAATTGCTCCCAAGGATGAACCAGTCTTGTGTAGGTCTACAATTTTTTTTCTGAGGTCTTGGCTGATTTCTTTTGATTTTCCCATGATGTCAAGCAAAGAGGCACACTGAGTTTGAAGGTAGTCCTTGAAATACAACATTAGAACAGGCAAGATGAGTAATCTAAGCAACTTTGACCGTGGTATGATTGTTGATGCCACACATGGTGATTCGAGCATCTCAGAAACACCTGCCCTCCTGGGATTTTTACGCACTACAGTCTCTAGAGTTTACAGAGAATGGTGCGATAAACAAAACACATTTAGTGAGCGGCATTTCTGTGGACAAAAACACCTTGTTAATGAGAGAGGTCAGAGGAGAATGTCCAGACTCATTCAAGCTAACAGAAAGGCCACAAATGCTCAAATAACAGCTGTTTAAAACAGTGGTGTGCAGAATTGCATCTCTTAACGTACAACACCATGAATAATTCAGGCTATTGTCGAGACAAAAGGGGGTCCTACCCAGTACTAGATAGGTGTACCTAATAAAGTGGCCGGTGAGTGTACAGTAATGTCAAATCTGATGACATTGTCTGAAAAAGTGGTAAATGGGACCATAGAAACAGTGTCTGATAAAGATTGATGATGAAATATTACAGCCGTAGATAATGTAGTCCAGTTGGTTCATGTTCCACGGTAATTGGTGTCAATGGATCTTGTTACCCTGAAACTTTCATGATCTGGAATATTCTTCGTCAGTTTCCATAAAACTATGCATTAAGAGTAATGCAATAGTGACTTATCATTTTGAGCAGTTGTATCAATTGATAGTTAGATCATTGTAATGAAATGAATAGATAGTCATCTCAGATGTAATGTGTGAATTGTATTTTGAAATGGTAATACTTTGAGGTTAAGTTGTGTCATTTTGAGCAGGTGATTTTAGTTCAATGAACAAATTATCTTAGCTTTATGTGTATCGTCTCCAAGCAATTGGAAAAAGTGTTAAGATTTTCAAATAATTTGCATTTTAATCATTGGTTGTGAGTTTTGTGTCTAGAGTTTTGAAAAATGACATCAAGGTTCCGAAATTAGTGCCAAAGTGATTGTAAAAAACGAATAGATGTTCATCCATAATACGTTGAATATCAAAGGGGAACTATGAGATCTTGTGAGCGGAGCCGAGGAGATGGAGAGGAGAGACATGTCAATCACTCTGGCGTCTCGCTGAGTGAACAAATGAAGTGTTGTGTTTCTTGGGGTGCAGGGTTAATGCATTTACTGTCCTCCACAGCAGGTTTACAGCAGTGAGTCTGTCTGTGTGCGTGCGTGCGTGCGTGCGTGCGTGCGTGTGTGTGTGTGTGTGTGTGTGTGTGTGTGTGCGTGTGCATGTGCGTGTGTGCGTGCATGTGCGTGTGTGCGTGCATGTGTGTGCGTTTGTGTGTGTGCTCTGTCTGTCCTCTGATGTCCTGGATAACTGTGTTTAATCCTGAGGCTCAGAGATAATAGAAAGGCTAAGAGGCATACATAGAGAGAGATGGAGAGAGGGATGGAGAGAGGAATGGAAAGAGAGATGGAGAGAGGGATGGAGAGAGGAATGGAAAGAGAGATGGAGAGAGGGATGGAGAGAGGAATGGAAAGAGAGATGGAGAGAGAGATGGAGAGAGGGATTGAGAGAGAGATGGAGTGAGGGATGGAGAGAGGAATGGAGACGAAGATGATGAGAGAGATTGTGAGAGAGATGGAGAGAGGGATGGAGAGAGGAATGGAAAGAGAGATGGAGAGAGGGATGGAGAGAGGAATGGAAAGAGAGATGGAGAGAGGGATGGAGAGAGGAATGGAAAGAGAGATGGAGAGAGGGATGGAGTGAATGGGAGATGGAGAGAGAGATGTCTGATGGAGAGAGGGATGGAGAGAGGAATGGAAAGAGAGATGGAGAGAGGGATGGAGAGAGGAATGGATAATGGAAAGAGAGATGGAGAGTGGTTTAAGGGATGGAGAGAGGAATGGAGACTAAGCTGGAGAGATTGGAGAGAGATGAGAGGGATGAGAGAGAGATGGAGAGAGATGGAGAGATGGAGAGAGGGAGAGAGGGGAGAGGAGAGAGAGAAAGAGAGATGGAGAGAGGATGGAGAGAGAATGGAAGAGAGATGGAGAGAGGGATGGAGAGAGGAATGGAAAGAGAGATGGAGAGAGGGATGGAGAGAATGGGAGATGGAGGGATGGAGAGAGATGGAGAGAGAGATGAGAGGGATGGAGAGAGGAATGGAGAGAGATGGATGGAGGGATGGAGAGAGATGGGATGAGATGGAGAGAGAGATGGAGAGAGGGATGAGAGAGATGGAAGAGGGAAAGAGAGATGGAGAGAGGGATGGAGAGAGGAATGGAAGAGAGATGGAGAGAGGGATGGGAGAGGAGATGGAGAGAGGGATGGAGGAGGAATGGAAAGAGAGATGGAGAGAGGATGGAGAGAGGGATTGAGAGAGAGATGGATGAGGGATGGAGAGAGGAATGGAGACGAAGATGATGAGAGAGATTGTGAGAGAGATGGAGAGAGGGATGGAGAGAGAGATGGTGAGAGGAATGGAGAGAAAGAGAGAGAGAGAGAGAGAGAGAGAGAGAGAGGAGAGAGGGATGGAGAGAGGGATGGAGAGAGGAATGGAGAGAGATCGAGAAAGGGATGGAGAGAAGAATGGAGAGAGGAATGAGAGAGAAATGAAGAGAGGGATGGAGAGAGGAATGAGGAGTGGGATGGAGAGAAGAATGGAGAGGAAGATGATGAGAGAGATAGTAAGAGAGAGATGGAGTGAGGGATGGAGAGAGAAATGGAGAGATATATATATTATATATATATATACACAGTTGAAGTCAGAAGTTTACATACACCTTAGCCAAATACATTTAAACTCAGTTTTTCACAATTCCTGACATTTAATTCTAGTAAAAATTCCCTGTCTTAGGTCAGTTAGGATCACCACTTTGTTTTAAGAATGTGAAATGTCAGAATACTAGTAGAGAGAATGATTTATTTCAGCTTTTATTTATTTCATCACATTCCCAGTGTGTCAGAAGTTTACATACACTTAATTAGTATTTGGTAGCATTGCCTTTAAATTCTTTAACTTGGGTCAAACGTTTCAGGTAGCCAGGCCAGACTTGTCTACAATTTGTCTACAATTTTTTTCTGCGGTCTTGGCTGATTTCTTTTGATTTTTCCATGATGTCAAGCAAAGAGGCACTGAGTGTGAAGGTTGTCCTTGAAATACATCCACAGTTACACCTCCAATTGACTCAAATTATGTCAATTAGCCCATCAGAAGCTTCTAAAGTCATGACATCGTTTTCTAGTTTTTACTAGGATTAAATGTCAGGAATTGTGAAAAATGAGTTTAAATGTATTTGGCTAAGGTGTATGTAAACTTCTGTCTTCAACTGTATATATACACAGTACCAGTCAAAAGTTTGGACACACCTACTCATTCAAGGGTTTTGCTTTATTTTTACTATTTTCTACCTTGTAGAATAGTTGTGAAGACATCAAAACTATGAAATAACACATATAGAATCATGTAGTAACCAAGAAAAGTGTTACAACAAATCAAAATATATTTGCCTTAATGACAGCTTTGCATTCTCTCAACCAGCTTCACCTGGAAGGCTTTTTCAACATTCTTGAACGAGTTCCCACATATGCTGAGCACTTGTTGGCTGCTTTTCCTTCACTCTGTGATCATCCCAAACCATCTCAATTGGGTTGAGGTCAGATGATTGTGGAGGCCAGGTAATCTGATGCAGCACTCATCACTCTCCCTCTTGGTTAAATAGCCCTTACACAGACTGGAGGTGTGTTTTGGGTCATGTCCTGTGGTAAAAAAAAGTGATAGTCCCACTAAGCACAAAACAGACGGGATGACGTATCGCTGCAGAATGCTGTAGTAGCCATTCTGGAAGTGTGCCTCTAAATAAATCACTGACAGTGTCACCAGCAAAGCACACCTCCTCCTCCATACTTCACGGTGGGAACCACACATGCGGAGATCATCCATTCACCTACTCTCCATCTCACAAAGACACAGCAGTTGGAACCAAACATCTCAAATTTGGACTGATTAGAGCTAAGTACAGATTTCCACCGGTCTAATGTCCATAGCTCGTGTTTCTTGGCCCAAGCAAGTCTCTTCTTATTATTGGTGTCCTTTACTAGTGGTTTCTTTGCAGCAATTCAACCATGGAGGCCTGATTCACGCAGTCTCTTCTGAACAGTTGATGTTGAGATGTGCATGTTACTTCAACTCTGTGAAGCATTTATTTTGGCTGCAATTTGAGGTGCAGTTAATTGCCCATTTCTGAGGTTGGTAACTCTAATGAACTTATTCTCTGCAGCAGAGGTAACTCTGGGTCTTCCTTTCCTGTGGTGGTCCTCATGAGCGCCAGCCAACATTGCACTTGATGGTTTTTGCGACTGCATTTGAAGAAACTTTCAAAGTTCTTGAAATGTTCCGTTGAGACTGACTTTCATGTCTTAAAGTACTGATGGGCTGTTGTTTCTCTTTGCTTATTTGAGCTGGTCTTGCCATAATATGGACTTGGTCTTTTACCAAATAAGGCTATCTTCTGTATACCAACCCTACATTGTCACAACAAAATTGATTGGCTCAAACCCATTAAGAAGGAAAGAAATTCTACAAATGAAATTTTAACAAGGCACACCTTGAAATGCTTTCCAGGTAACTACTTCATGAAGCTGGTTGAGAGAAGGCCAAGACTGTGCAAAGCTGTCATCAAGGCAAAGGGTGGATATTAACCTATCTGGGGTATGTGGGACGCTAGCGTCTCACCTGGCCAAAAGCCATTGAAAATGCAGAGCGCCAAATTCAAATAAATTACTTTAAAAATCAAACTTTCATGAAATCACACATGCAAGATAGCAAATTAAAGCTACACTTGTTGTGAATCCAGCCAACATGTCAGATTTCAAAAAGGCTTTTAGGCGAAAGCAAACGATGCTATTATCTGAGGATAGCACCCCAGTAAACAAAGAGAGAGAACCATATTTCAACCCTGCAGGCGCGACACAAAACGCAGAAATAAAAATATAATTAATGCCTTACCTTTGATGAGCTTCTTTTGTTGGCACTCCAATATGTCCCATAAACATCACAAATGGTCCTTTTGTTCGATTAACTCCGTTGATATATATCCAAAATGTCCATTTATTTGGCGCATTTGATCCAGAAAAATCCTGGTTGCAACCTGCGCAACGTGACTACAAATATCTCAAATGATACCTGTAAACTTTGCCAAAACATTTCAAACTACTTTTCTAATACAACTTTGGATTTTTTTAATGGAAATAATCGATAAAATTGAAGACGGGATGATCTGTGTTCAATACAGGAGGAAAACAAACTGCAGCTAGCTTTCTGGTCACGCGCCTCTATCTAACAGTACACTTCAAGTTACCCTCGTTCTGAACAGTGCTACTTCTTCATTACACAAAGGAATAACCTCAACCAATGTCTAAAGACTGTTGACATCCAGTGGAAGTGGTAGGAACTGCAAGAAGGTCCCTTAGAAATCTTGATTCCCAATGAAAACCCATTGAAAAGAGAGTGACCTCAAAAAGAAGAAATCTGTATGGTTTGTCCTCTGGGTTTCACCTGCTAAATAAGTTATGTTATACTCACAGACATGATTAAAACAGTTATATAAACTTCAGAGTGTTTTCTGTCCAAATCTACTAATAATATGCATATCGGGCATATTTGGGCATGCATTTCATCCGGACATGAAAATATTGCCCCCTGTCCCAAAGAAGTTAAAGAATCTCAAATATGATATGTTTTTTAATTTGTTTAACCCTTTTTTGGTTACTAGATGATTCCATATGTGTTATTTCATAGTTTTGATGTCTCCACTAGTATTCTACAATGTAGAAAATATAAAAAATAGTGACCGTGACTAAGTTCAGGGCAGGGTACTGGTGGAGGCCGGCTAGTGATGGCTATTTAACAGTCTGATGTTCTTGAGATAGAAGCTGTTTTTCAGACTCTCGGTCCCAGCTTTGATGCACCAAAACTGACCTCACCTTCTGGATGATAACGGGGTGAACAGGCCGTGGCTCGGATGGTTCATGTCCTTGATGATCTTTTTGGCCTTTTGCTGTTTGTGTCCTGCAGGGCAGGCAGTGTGCCCCCTGTGATGCGTTGGGCAGACTGCACCTCCCTTTGGAGAACTCTGTGGTTGCGGGTGGTACAGTTGCCATACCAAGTGGTGATATAGCCTGACAGGATGCTCTCAATGGTACATCTGTAAAAGTTTGTGAGGGTCTTAGGGGCCAAAACAAATGTTTCAGCCTCCTGAGCTCCAAGAGGTGCTGTTGCACCTTCTTCACCACACTGTCTGTCTGGGTGGACCATTTCAGATTTTCAGGGATGTGTACACCGAGGAACTTGATGCTTTTACATTCACTGTGTGTGCATGCGTGTGCGTGTATGTGTAAATGCGTGCGTCCATGTTTGAGTGTGATTGTGTGCATGTGTGTAAAGTATACATATGTCTGTAACACAAATTCTCTAGGCTCTGGAGGCTGTTCAACAGCATGTTTCAGTTCCAGATGTCCGGTCTTAACTTATTTATTATGGTTATATTGGGTCTGCTTTAACTTGGCAGGGGGCTACTCCACTGTTACAGGAGGAAGGGAGAATAGAGAGAGGATGGATGGGAGAGAGAGAGAGAGAGAGAGAGAGAGAGAGAGAGAGAGAGAGAGAGAGAGAGAGAGAGAGAGAGAGAGAGAGAGAGAGAGAGAGAGAGAGAGAGAGAGAGAGAGAGAGAGAGAGAGAGAGAGAGAGAGAGAGAGAGAGAGAGAGAGAGAGAGAGAGAGAGAGAGAGAGAGAGAGAGAGAGGCAGAGGAAGAGAAAATAGAGGGGGAGGGGAGGGAGGGGGAGATGATGGAGAGGAGATTTTTGTGAGAAAGAGAGAGATAACACACTAGCTAGCTAATGGAAGCATCTGTTCTGGATCATCTCTCCTCTAAACGCCTCACCACTCATCTATCCATCTGTTCATCCCCTCATTGTGAGGAGTGGTCAAAAATGTGCAGCAGGACACATTATAACACAATGTAATACCCTATAATACCCAATGTACTGTGTGTATCCTTATGTGTGTTTGTCGGGACTGAAACCAATAGTGCACCATCAGTGTGTTTAGAGTTTAGAAAAATGGATTTAAGTGTCACTCCACAATGATACAATAATACGAAATACAAAAAAACACACTGTGGATCAAATTGAGTTTTGAGACACAAAAAACAATCATAGTGAAACATGGTACAGGAGTCATATATAATGCATGACATCATCTACAGACAGTTAAGTGATAATGCCCGATAAGCCAGTGTTTGGAGGATATATTGGCACAAGTGTTGTTATGCTCGAGACGAAGTCCCTTTTATACAACTGGTTACATTTTTAAATAATGATTTACATATTTTACTTAAAAACGTTATTTGAATATATTCATACCATTTCATCCTTCGACAAAAGATATAGTCCTGACACAGATCCAGGGTTGCTACCCAAGCCGGCTGGTCGTTCGTTGTATCGGTTCGGTTGCCAGAGACGCGACTCAGTTGTTCATTCTAAGTGTTCCATTGCCATACTGGCTGGTAACATTCTTATCCCTTGCTTGTTAGCTAGACATCTACAGCTAACGTACAGTCGCGTCAAACAGTGAAAACAGAACAACAACAAATTAGCTGCAATTGCATTTGTTTAAGTGGTTTTTAATTACATTTATTTGGATACATCCATAACAATGAGCTAATGATGCTCGATTTCACCTGGCATAGAAAATGTGCTCTCTCGCAGAACACTGTTGTTCAGATGAGCTAGCCAACCACACAACGAACACAATCACTTCAAACTCAAGCATGAAAGACAGCAAACTATCTGCACTTATTTTCGTTTCACCTGTTTTCTATTGATAGTTCTTTGTATATATCCAGATAAATGATGCTGATTCATGATTTTGACTGGCTGAGAAAAGCTGCCTGGCTGTCGGTTCATCCCGACTCCCGACATGTTCATTACTATGGAACAGCTGGAGATCGAATTTGAATATTGAAACAATGTTTATACAAAATCTCCGCTGTTGAAAACTAAATGTTAGTCTAAAATAAATGTGAGATAATGTTTAGATGCTTTTTATAATGGAGATCAATTTTATAAATTGCCTGGCTGGGCTGATGAGACAGTGGATTGAGCTGTCAGATGGAACAGAGTAAATAGGCATTTTAAAGTCATAGATTCAGCCAGTGGTAACTTGTGGAATAGACACCGGCCGGGATGCAGGATTAGACCCACCCATTGTATAAGTATGCATAAACAACAAACCAAGCTCAGTAGATGAGAGGTCAATTACTCACATAAAGAAACGTCTCCATTGGAGGATGAGGTGGCAGGCTTTGGCATTTACATTATTGTTACCTGATCAAATTTCACATTATATATTATTTTTATCTAGACTGTTAACATTTTTACTTTGGCTGGACAGCTGATGAAAAAGATCATCCCTAATGTTGTTGTATAACCCACAGTAAAGATCATCCCTAATGTTGTTGTATAACCCACAGTAAAGATCATCACAAATGTTGTTGTATAACCCACAGTAAAGATCATCACAAATGTTGTTGTATAACCCACAGTAAAGATCATCCTAATGTTGTTGTATAATCATCCCTAATGTTGTTGTATAACCCACAGTAAAGATCATCCCTAATGTTGTTGTATAACCCACAGTAAAGATCATCACAAATGTTGTTGTATAACCCACAGTAAAAATCATCCCTAATGGTGGTGTATAACCCACAGTATAGATCATCCCTAATGTTGTTGTATAACCCACAGTAAAGATCATCCCTAATGATGATGTATAACCCACAGTAAAGATCATCCCTAATGTTGTTGTATAACCCACAGTAAAGATCATCCCTAATGTTGTTGTATAACCCACAGTAAAGATCATCCCTAATGTTGTTGTATAACCCACAGTAAAGATCATCCCTAATGTTGTTGTATAACCCACAGTAAAGATCATCCCTAATGTTGTTGTATAACCCACAGTATAGATCATCCCTAATGTTGTTGTATAACCCACAGTATAGATCATCCCTAATGTTGTTGTATAACCCACAGTAAAGATCATCCCTAATGTTGTTGTATAACCCACAGTATAGATCATCCCTAATGTTGTTGTATAACCCACAGTATAGATCATCCCTAATGCTGTTGTATAACCCACAGTAAAGATCATCCCTAATGGTGGTGTATAACCCACAGTAAAGATCATCCCTAATGATGATGTATAACCCACAGTAAAGATCATCCCTAATGTTGTTGTATAACCCACAGTAAAGATCATCCCTAATGATGTTGTATAACCCACAGTAAAGATCATCCCTAATGTTGGTGTATAACCCACAGTAAAGATCATCCCTAATGGTGGTGTATAACCCACAGTAAAGATCATCCCTAATGATGATGTATAACCCACAGTAAAGATCATCCCTAATGTTGTTGTATCAGTAAAGATCATCCCTAATAATGATGATGTATAACCCACAGTAAAGATCATCCCTAATGATGATGTATAACCCACAGTAAAGATCATCCCTAATGGCGGTGTATAACCCACAGTAAAGATCATCCCTAATGGTGGTGTATAACCCACAGTAAAGATCATCCCTAATGATGATGTATAACCCACAGTAAAGATCATCCCTAATGTTGTTGTATAACCCACAGTAAAAATCATCCCTAATGATGTTGTATAACCCACAGTAAAGATCATCCCTAA
Source organism: Oncorhynchus gorbuscha (assembly GCF_021184085.1). Taxonomy (NCBI): domain Eukaryota; kingdom Metazoa; phylum Chordata; class Actinopteri; order Salmoniformes; family Salmonidae; genus Oncorhynchus; species Oncorhynchus gorbuscha. Next base: position 34,376,266 of record NC_060194.1, on the reverse strand, counting down.
TGTTGTTGTATAACCCACAGTAAAGATCATCCCTAATGTTGGTGTATAACCCACAGTAAAGATCATCCCTAATGGTGGTGTATAACCCACAGTAAAGATCATCCCTAATGTTGGTGTATAACCCACAGTAAAGATCATCCCTAATAATGTATAACCCACAGTAAAGATCATCCCTAATGATGTTGTATAACCCACAGTAAAGATCATCCCTAATGATGATGTATAACCCACAGTAAAGATCATCCCTAATGATGATGTATAACCCACAGTAAAGATCATCCCTAATGATGTTGTATAACCCACAGTAAAGATCATCCCTAATGTTGGTGTATAACCCACAGTAAAGATCATCCCTAATGTTGTTGTATAACCCACAGTAAAGATCATCCCTAATGTTGGTGTATAACCCACAGTAAAGATCATCCCTAATGTTGTTGTATAACCCACAGTAAAGATCATCCCTAATGTTGATGTATAACCCACAGTAAAGATCATCCCTAATGATGATGTATAACCCACAGTAAAGATCATCCCTAATGTTGTTGTATAATCCACAGTAAAGCAAAAGCTTCTGTTTCAATGGAACCATTGTTTCAAAAAGTACCGACACGTTTATCTAAGGGAGTGTTTGTGTATTGTGGGATTCTGTATTTTACATTATAGCCATTACCATATATACATGATTAAATATTATCTGATGTTGGCTGTGTGAAGTATCTGCATTTGTGCACTTGAGCATCATCATGAGATTAAACAACTGCTTGCTACATCTAACAGTATCGACCAGTCTCAATAGCGAGAGGGGCCACACCACGTCTACATTTTGCAAAAGAGCTTTGATTTTGTTTGGATAAAACTGTACGTACTGTATATACAGTAGGGTTCCGTCCCAAAAGTGTGTTTAAAATGGCAGTGCTGTGCGCGCGTGTGTGTGTGTGTGTGTGTGTGTGTGTGTGTGTGTGTGTGTGTGTGTGTGTGTGTGTGTGTGTGTGTGTGTGTGTGTGTGTGTGTGTGTGTGTGTGTGATAAAGTAAACTACAAATCAATATCACATCATCTTTTACACTAGCAATCTATATCACAAATCTCCTATTATAGATCACTATCTATCTCCCCCTCCATTACAAGCCCAGGCTGCTGCCCTCGTTGGGGTCAGGGAATCTTACCCAAAGACCCTATTTGCACTCTAGAATGAATGAATGCCTACATGAAATATAAATGCAAATACACACGCAAAGGACCCAACAGACCTCTCATGGTTTGTCCTGGTTTGGTCAGGACTCTCCTGGTGTGGTACCATATTGCCAGGACTCTCCTGGTGTGGCCCTATTGTCCTGGTTTTCAGGACTCTCCTGGTGTGGTACCATATTGTCTGGTTTGTGATGCCCTATTGTCCTGGTTTGGTTCCTGGTGTGATACCCTATTGTCCTGGTTTGGTCAGGGCTCTCCTGTGTGATTATTGTCCTGGTCAGGTTTGGTCAGGACTCTCCTGGTGTGATACCCTATTGTCCTGGTTTTGCCGGGACTCTCCTGGTGTGATACCCTATTGTCCTGGTTTGGCCGGGACTCTCCTGGTGTGGTAGCATATTGTCCTGGTTTGGTCAGGACTCTCCTGGTGTGATACCATATTGTCCTGGTTTGGTCAGGACTCTCCTGGTGTGATACCATATTGTCCTGGTTTGGTCAGGACTCTCCTGGTGTGATACCCTATTGTCCTGGTTTGGTCAGGACTCTCCTGGTGTGGTAGCATATTGTCCTGGTACCATATTGTCCTGGTTTGGCCGGGACTCTCCTGGTGTGATACTCTCCTGGGTGGTGATACCATATTGTCCTGGTTTGGTCAGGACTCTCCTGGTTGTCCTGGTTTGGTCTCCTGGTGTGGACTCTCCTGACTCTCCTGGTGTGATACCCTATTGTCCTGGCATATTGTGCTGGTTTGGTCAGGACTCTCCTGGTGTGGTAGCATATTGTCCTGGTTTGGTCAGGACTCTCCTGGTGTGATACCCATATTGTCCTGGTTTGGTCAGGACTCTCCTGGTGTGATACCCTATTGTCCTGGTTTGGTCAGGACTCTCCTGGTGTGATACCATATTGTCCTGGTTTGGTCAGGACTCTCCTGGTGTGATAGCATATTGTCCTGGTTTGGTCAGGACTCTCCTGGTGTGATACCCTATTGTCCTGGTTTGGTCAGGACTCTCCTGGTGTGATACCCTATTGTCCTGGTTTGGCCGGGTCCTGGTTTGGACTCTCCTGGTGTGGGACTCTCCTGTGGTAGCATATGTGGTAGCATATTGTCCTGGTCCTGGTTTGGTCAGGACTCTCCTTTGGACTCTCCTGGTGTGGTACCCATATTGTCCTGGTTTGGCGGGACTCTCCTGGTGTGATACCATATTGTCCTCAGGACTCTCCTGGTGTGATATATTGTCCTGGTTTGGCCGGGACTCTCCTGGTGTGTACCATATTGTCCTGGTTTGGCCAGGACTCTCCTGGTGTGATACCCTATTGTCCTGGTTTGGTGATACCCTATTGTCCTGGTTTGGTCAGGACTCTCCTGGTGTGATACCATATTGTCCTATTGTCCTGGTTTGGTCAGGACTCTCCTGGTGTGATTGTCCTGGTTTACTCCATATTGTCCTGGTTTGGTCAGGACTCTCCTGGTGTGATACCCTATTGTCCTGGTTTGGCCGGGACTCATATTGTCCTGGTTTGGTCGGGACTCCTACCATATTGTCCTGGTTTGTGATTGTCCTGGTTTGGTCAGGACTCTCCCTGGTGTGATATTGTCCTGGTTTGGTGACTCTCCTGGTTGATACCATATTGTCCTGGTTTGGCCGGGACTCTCCTGGTGTGATACCCTATTGTCCTGGTTTGGTCAGGACTCTCCTGGTGTGGGGACTCTCCTGGTGTGGTACCCTATTGTCCTGGTTTTTGATACCCTATTGTCCTGGTTTGGTCAGGACTCTCCTGGTGTGGACCTCAGGACTCTCCTGATACCCTATTGTCCTGGTTTGGTCAGGACTCTCCTGGTGTGATACTATTGTCCTCAGGATTGTCCTGGCCCTATTTTGGACTCTCCTGGTGTGATACCATATTGTCCTGGTTTGGGGACTCTCCTGGTGTGATACATATTGTCCTGGTTTTGATACCCTATTGTCCTGGTGATACCCTATTGTCCTGGTTTGGTCAGGACTCTTTACCTATTGTCCTGGTTTGGGACTCTCCTGGTGGACCCTATTGTCCTGGTTTGGTGCCCTATTGGTGTACCATATTGTCCTGGTTTGGTCAGGACTCTCCATATTGTCCTGGTTTTGGACTCTCCTGGTGTGGACTCTCCTGGTGTGATACCCTATTGTCCTGGTTTGGTCAGGACTCTCCTGGTGTGGTACCATATTGTCCTGGTTTGGTCTCTATTGTCCTACCATATTGTCCTGACTCTCCTGGTGTGATACCCTATTGTCCTGGTTTGGTCAGGACTCTCCTGGTGTGATACCCTATTGTCCTGGTTTGGCCCAGACTCTCCTGGTGTGATACCCTATTCTCCTACTGTGTCAAACTTCCATATTGCACCAACATATGACACAAGCTAGGTTTCAATCCAATTGGCGACAGATTTTCATGCAAATTTTCTAACATCAGCATAAAACAATATGTGCATTTTCCCAACTGAGATGTTTTTCCATCAAATTGACTTGTTGCGGATTAAAGGCTTTGCGTGACGACATAGTGCACATAAAAATAACTTTTTGGTCAAATTCCCATGTAGCCTACCAAATAAAAAATACAAGTTACATGGGTTTCTGTTGCATTTTCAACTCAATGTTTAGTGACAAAAAATGTTGCGTTATATAGTGAATGTACTCATTCTGGTTTGGCACATGTGCTCTAGCCAACAGATCGTAGCTACAGTGTGGGTATAGTGTATATTATGAGATTATTATGGACAGAGTGAGATCATTTTTACTTGTCAAACGGCAGCCAAGCATCGATCATCATGTCACCAGAATAAGAACAATTGTTTTTTTGGAAAGGAGCATCAAGCTCATCACCTTGAACTTTCACCTGTGAAGTTAATCATAACTTATTTCACCTGTAGCCTAATAAACTGTATGCTTTCCCAAGTTGCAGTGGGAGAATAACACAACATGTCATCGCGTGACAGTTTCCACCGCATTTCTCACACAATACATTTTACAGACACAAAAAGATCCCACATTGTCTCACGTGCTTTGTTTTGTCGACGTTTGGAACGTTTACCGACAAATGTGCAGTTTCCATCAGTCCTGTCATGACATTTCTTTTATCGAACATGTACTTTACTCTCATAAAAAGGTTGGATTGAAAACAGACATGGATTTGGTAAGTGCCCCACATTGTGATTCTCTAGTTACAGGAGAGAATGAAAGAAAGAGAGTGAAGGAGAGAGCAGTAATAGAACCAACGTGTTCAGGTAATAGTAAGAGAATAGGTGAATTGATTCCCACAGATTGGCTATACCTACAAATACAACATTTATAACCACAGAGACCCTTGTTGATATCCATAACTACTATGTCTAGATGGGACAAAACTGACCAAATACAAGCTACAGTATAACAAAGTCTGTTCTAATATCTGTACTGACAATGACACACAGGGAAAGATCCAGAAACAAGTTTGAACAATATGTACCCAAGATCAAGTGTATCAAAGACAGGGTTTCGGACATTCCACGAAGGCTGGAGAAAAAGAGCCATTATCATTGAATAGCAGACACTCAGAGCTAAAGACATGCCTTCCGATAGCCAAACACAGGCCAAACAATTACTGATGTGTGGAGTGAAACATGATACGTCCTGGAGAGAGGCAGAAAGAGAGAGAAGGAGAAGAAAAAGAAGAAAGAGCTGAGAGCAATGATGAATGGAGAGATGGGAATGAGTACATTTTCACACCCACGAGACCAATCAATGGAGAAAGAGAAGAATTGAGTCATTTGCAGACATGTCGTTTCAGTGAACTTGCTCAGGCAGTCGTGAGGTAATGTGAACAGACAATGACCCAAAGGCAGAGAAACAGGAACTTCATGGAAATTTCACAGACCGAGTATAAATCCGAGGTCATCTATGAGCGTCAAGATCTATAGGCAATTTCACAAGACCTATAAGCCCATAGGCAATAACTCTGGTAGCTAAAGCGAGTATTCAGGATCAAAACAAGGCTACTCATCACACGTTCACCAAACTCCACTACATCTAACCTGACCCAGTACTTTATTTATTGACGAGAAGGGAAGAAGAGAGTTTAAGAAAAATACATGAAAAGTGAGAGAAGTAGAGATGGAGAGAGTTTTGTCCTCCTTCATAGGTCCTCTACCCCTCTATGTTAGTTAGGGCGGATTGAAGATCAATAGGACAGACTGTAGAGGAGGGGATTAGGATTTGAAATCAATTGCTTTGTTGTCTCCACCCAAGGCAAAGATAAACACGTACCTGGGAGTGGAATAAAGTTCAATGGTGTAAAATATTTGATTTACTATTAAAGCTGCTGGTTCATCAGTCTGCCTGGCAATGAAGCCCTTATTCCTTCCTTACCAGCTGTAGCCAGAGAAGAACACCACAACACCCCCTTACTTATAACATCCCACATGACAAAATACTAAAGCATACCATGGTCTAAATACAGTAGTATTACCATATTTATATACTACAGTATTCACTGTAGTGTTTTTGCAGAATGTACTGTAGTATTCACTATACCAATCAATAGTGTTTTTGCAGACATGATTGTAGTATAATATAGTATTCACTGTGGTGTTTTTGTGGACTTCACTGTAGTATTCACTGTCGTGTTTTTACTGACATGACTCTATGTTAAGGGTGTGGAATGGAGGCGAAGCAATACCCACATAACATCGAAACAATTTCACACAAAGACATGGAGGGGGAACAGAGGACTAAATACATTGTGTGATTAGGGAATGAAAACCAGGTGTGTATGGAACAAGACAAAACAAATGGGAATATGGAAAATGGAGCGGTGATGGCTAGAACGCCGGTGACATCGATCACCGAACGCCACCCGAACAAGGAGAGGAGCCGACTTCGGCGGAAGTCGTGACACTCTAGTATACTATAGTATTCACTGTAATGTTTTTGCTGACTTTACAGCAATATTCACGGTTGTGTTTTTGCGGGAATGCCTGTTGTATACTGTAGTATTGACTGTAGTGTTTTTGCAGACTTTACTGTAGTATACTGTAGTATTTACTGTAGTGATTTTGCAGACATGACTGTAGTATACTGTAGTATTGACTGTAGTGTTTTTGTAGACTTTACTGTAGTATACTGTAGTATTTACTGTAGTGATTTTGCAGACATGACTGTAGTATACTGTATTATTTACTATAATGTACAAAATGTTATAATAAGCGTGATCGAGGGATTCTACATTGTGGAGTAAAGTATTCCACAGTATACTACAGTTTCCTTCAGATTTCTATAGTAAGTACTATACATACATACCCCACCCCCATACTCATAGGGTGCTAATCTAGAGGTCAGAGGTCAGGCCAGATCAGACAGTCTTCATGCAGCGCTAACACATTCTGCCTGTCACAACATCTCCTCTGCATCATTACTGAGAGCTTCACCTCTAACTCACCTCTCATACGACCAACCTCCCCCTCTCCCTCACACCCTCCCTTTCTCACCCTCACCCCCCTAATCCAACCTGCGGTCATTTATTGATCATAATGGGAAGAAAATTCACATCATCTCTGCCTCTCTCCCTCTTGCTCTATGATAGCACAAAACATACAAATTGATACAGTACAATATAGCACAGCAAAATACCAAAACCACTACAGTATGTTAATACCATGACAGAATGTCAAAACCGTGGTTGAGTTCCAAAACCAACCACAACATAGCAGTCGTGTCCAAACCACACTCCAGTCTCAATCCCTGTGGTCCTCAATCACCTAATCACATTAGGAATGTAATACATACAGTATAAAGACAGAAGAAAGTCTCTCTATCAAATCAAAATCCATTTGTATTGGTCACATACACATATTTAGCAGATGTTATTGTGTGTGTAGTGAAGTGCTTGTGTTCTTAGCTCCAACAGTGCAGTAGTATCTAACAATTCACGACAATACACACTAACTTTAATCTAAAATGCAAAATAATGGAGATAAGAAATATATAAACATTAGATTGAGCAATGTCGGAGTGGCATTGACTAAAATAAACAGTAAGACAGAATACAGTATATACATGTGACATGAATAAAGCAGTATGTAAACATTATTTAAACATGATTAAAATGACTAGTGTTCCATTATTAAAGTGGCCAGTGATTCCATGTCTATGTACATAGGGCAGCAGCCTCTAAGGTGACGGGGTTACGTAACCGGGTGGAAGCCAGCTAGTGATGGCTATTTAACACTCTGATGGCCTTGAGATAGAAGCTGTTTTTCAGTCTCTCTTCCCCAGCTTTAATGGACCTGTACTGACCTCGCCTTCTAGATGATAGTGGGGTGAACAGGCAATGACTCGGGTGGTTGATTGTTCTTGATGATCTTTCTGGCCTTCCTGTGACAACGGGTGCTGTAGGTGTCCTGGAGGGCAGGTAGTTTGTCCCCAGTGATACGTTGGACAGATCGCACCAACCTCTGGAGAGACCTGCGGTTGCGGGCGGTGCAGTTGCCATACCAGGCTGTGATACAGCCCGACAGGATGCTCTCAATTGTGCATCTGTAAATGTTTGTAAGGGTTTTAGGGGCCAAGCCAAATTTCTTCAGCTTCCTGAAGTTGAAGAGGTGCTGTTGCACCTTTTCACCACACTGTCTGTGTGGGTGGACCATTTTAGATCGTCAGTGATGTGTACGCCGAGGAATTTGAAGCTTTCCCCCGTATCCACTGCGGTCCCGTTGATGTGGTTATGGGCGTGCTCCCTCTGCTGTTTCCTGAAGTCCACGATCAGCTCCTTTGTTTTGTTGACGTTGAGTGGGAGGTTATTTTCCTAGCACCACTCTCCCAGGGCCCTCACCTCCTTCCTGTAGGCTGTCTCGTCATTGTTGGTAATCATGCCTAGTACTGTTGTGTCATTTGCAAACTTGATGATTGAGTTGGAGACGTGCGTGGCCACGCAGTCATGGGTGAACAGAGAGTACAGGAGAGGGCTGAGCACACACCCTTGGGGGGCTCCTGTGTTGATGATCAGCGAAGTGGAGATGTTGTTTCCTACCTCCACCACCTGGGGGTGGCCCATCAGGAAGTGCAGGACACAGTTGCACAGTGCGGGGTTCAGACCCAGGGCTGCAAGCTTAATGAGCTTCGAGGGTACTATGGTGATGAATGCTGAGCTATAGTCAATTAACAGCATTCTTACATAGGTATTTCTCTTGTCCAGATGGGATAGGGAAGTGTGCAGTGCAATTGCATCGTCTGTGGATCTCTTGAGGCCGTAAGCAAATTGAAGTGGGTCTTGGGTGTCCAGTAAGGTAGAGGTTATATGATCCTTAACTAGTCTCTCAAAGCTCTTCATGATGACAAAAGTGAGTGCTACAGGGCGATAGTCATTTAGTTCAGTTACCTTTGCTTTCTTGGGTACAGGAACAATGGTGGACATCTTGAAGCAAGTGGGGACAGCAGATTGGGATAGGGAGAGATTGAATATGTCCGTAAACACTCCAGCCAGCTGGTCTGTGCATGCTCTGAGGATGCGGCTGGGGATGCTGTCTGGGTCGGCAGCCTTGCGACGGTTAACACGCTTAAATTTCTTACTCACGTCGACCACAGAGAAGAAGAGCCCACAGTCCTTGGAAGCGGGCCGCGTCCAAGGCTATTGAACTTATTCCAGAGGCTGCTCCAAAACACCACTGATGGAGAAGAGGTATTCGGAGTGGACTTCTAGTCCGACTCAGGAGGCGTGCAACCCATCCACCGCTTCCGAGCACATTACTCGCTAATGTTCAGTCTCCGGATAATAAAGTAGACGAACTCAGGGCGAGGATCTCCTTCCAGAAAGACATCAGGGATTGTAACATACTCTGTTTAACGGAAACATGGCTCTCTCAGGATATACTGTCCCCGTCCATACAGCCAGCTGGGTTCTCAGTACATCGCACAGACAGGAATAAAGAACTCTCTGGGAAGAAGAAAGGCAGGGGTGTATGTTTTATGATTAACTACTCATGGTGTGATTGTGGACTAAATTACAACTTAATTAAAATGTGTTTCCTAAAATGACTTGTATTCTTGTATATTGTCATATGGACAAAGTGTGCATCAGAGAGTTGTTTATAGAAATCGACAAAAAAACAGTAACCCATGGTTTTAGGTTGTTTTGCTGTACTATGTCAATCTAATCTAACTCAATATCCCATGTAAGCTTTAAGCATATCATTTAGGCCGTCATTTCAAGTTTAGATTTATATGCACCATCACTGGTTTCCACTTTCATAAAAACTCTGTAACCTTTTGTTGGTTTCTTATGGGGAATTATAGTAACCATGGTAACGCAATAAGAACAGTGATGGCCCTAAAACCCTGAGTGGGCTGACAGGGGTGACGCAATGCATGATGGGTAGGTAAGTACGGTGTCACCTCCCACACAGGACCAATTCTTCATCTCCATCTCGCTCCCCCTCCGGAGTTCAAACACTTCCCATCTGCTTTGATATCTGCTCTCTCCATCCATCTCCCTCTCTGTCTCTGTCTCTTTCTCATTCTCTCTCTCTATCTCCCTTCTGTTTCTGTCTCTATCTTCCTCTGTCTCTCTCTCATTCTCTCTCTCTCTCTCTGTGTCCCTCTGTCTGTGTTTGTACCTCTCTCTCTCAATTCATTTCAAGCGGCTTTATTGGCATGGGAAACATATGTTAACATTGCCAAAACAAGTGAAGTAGATAATAAACTAAATTGAAATAAACAATAAAAATGAACAGTGAACATTACACTCAGAAAAGTTCCAAAAGATTAAAGATGTTATATTGTGTATACATAGTGTTGTAACGATGTGCAAATGGTTAAAGTACAAAAGGGAAAATAAATAAACATAAATATGGGTTGTATTTACAATGGTGTTTGTTCTTCCCTGGTTGCCCTTTTCTTGTGGCAACAGGTCACAAATAATGCTGCTGTGATGGCACACTGTGGTATTTCACCCAGTAGATGTGGGAGTTCATCAAAATTCGAATTCTTTGTGGATCTGTGTAATCTGAGGGAAATATGTGTCTCTAATATGGAGCTACATTTGGCAGGAGGTTAGGAAGTGCAGCTCAGTTTCCACCTCATTTTGTGGGCACTGTGCACATAGCCTGTCTTCTCTTGAGAGCCAGGTCTGCCTACGGCGGCCTTTCTCAATAGTAAGGTTATGCTCACTGAGTCTGTACATAGTCAAAGCTTTCCTTAATTTTGGGTCAGTCACATTGGTCAGGCATTCTGCTCTATCTCCTGTCTCTCTCACACTCTCTCTCTCTCATTTTCTCTCTCTGTGTGTCTGTCTCTCTCAATTCAATTCAATTCAATTCAAGGGGCTTTATTGGCATGGGAAACATATGTTAACATTGCCAAAGCAAGTGAAGTAGATAATATACAAAGTTAAATAAATAATAAAAATGAACAGTAAACAGTCTCTCTCTATCTTCTCTGTCTCTCTCTGTCTCTCTCACACTCTCTGTGTCTCTCAATTCAATTCAAAGGGCTTTAATGTACAGTGTTTTAACAATGTGGCAAATATTTAAAATAAATAAACACTCACTTTCTGTCTCTCTCTCGCTCCCTCTGTCATTCTCCATCTTTCTTTTTCTTTCTCTTTCTCTCTTTCTCCCTCTTCACTCTGTCTCTCTTGACCACTTTCTCACTGTCTTTCTATCTTTGTCATTCTCTCTCACTCCTTCCTCACTTCTTACCTCTACCCCTCTTTCTCCTTGTCTTTCTCCTCTCCCTCCATCCCTAGCACTCTTTCTAACTCATTCTAACCCCGTCTTTCTTCTCAACCCCCCTCCATCGCTCTCTGTTTGTTGTTTCTATGCTGCTTGGTTTTCCGGCTCAGAGAATGAAATCGTGTGTTGTCCCTGAAGATGAAACGTTAGCTTTGTTACACCCCATTTCCCCCCTGATACAGAACATGCAGACGACGCAGAAATCAAGAGGGGAAAGCGAGAGACGGGGGTAGATGGAGAAAGAGAGAGAAAGCAAGGGAGAGGGAGGGGTAGGAGCTCTGTTAACATATCCATGTAGTCATGTAGTCATGTAGTCATGTAGTCATGTGCAAAACACCTGCAGATAACATGGGAGGCATATAAAGCCATATGTACAGTAAGGAATCATGTACATACGGAATCATCTAGTAACCAAAAAAGTGTGAAACAAATCCAAATATATTTTATATTTGAGATTCTTCAAAGTAGCCACCTTGATGACAGTTTTGCAAACTCAGGGAACTGGGCCACCACAGGCCATTGTTTCAGAGAGGGAACTGGGCCACCACAGGCCACGGTTTGCTTTCTCAGAGTATACAAAATACACACACATACAATACAGAAACTTGCCAGCACACATACTCGCACATGCATGTCCACATACATACGACCATGCACGATGTATAGTGTGTGCGTGCGTGCATGCGTGTGTGTGTTTGTAGTGTAGTGGGTGAACACTGAGAGGACAATTAAAGGCCTCAATCAGAGCTAATGACAGAGTGAGAGGAGATCCTAACCATACACACTCACACACAAACACACACTCACACACATACAGTGAGGAGGGAAAGTATTTGATCCCCTGCTGATTTTGTACGTTTGCCCACTGACAAAGAAATTATCATAATTTTAATGGTAGATTTATTTGAACAGTGAGAGACAGAATAACAACAAAAAAATCCAGAAAAACACATGTCAAAAATGTTATAAATTGATTTGCATTTTAATGAGGGAAATAAGTATTTGACCCCTCTGCAAAACATGACTTAGTACTTGGTGGCAAAACCCTTGTTGGAAATTACAGAGGTCAGACGTTTCTTGTTGTTGGCCACCAGGTTTAAACACATCTCAGGAGGGATTTTGTCCCACTCCTCTTTGCAGATCTTCTCCAAGTCATTAAGGTTTCGAGGCTGACGTTTGGCAACTCGAACCTTCAGCTCCCTCCACAGATTTACTATGGGATTAAGGTCTGGAGACTGGCTAGGCCACTCCATGACCTTAATGTCCTTCTTCTTGAGCCACTCCTTTGTTGCCTTGTCCGTGTGTTTTGGGTCATTGTCATGCAGGAATACCCATCCACGACCCATTTTCAATGCCCTGGCTGAGGCAAGGAGGTTCTCACCCATGATTTGACGGTACATGGCCCCGTCCATCGTCCCGTTGATGCGGTGAAGTTGTCCTGTCCCCTTAGCAGAAAAAGAGCCCCAAAGCATAATGTTTCCACCTCCATGTTTGACGGTGGGTATGGTGATCTTGGGGTCATAGGCAGCATTCCTCCTCCTCCAAACACGGCGAGTTGAGTTGATGCCAAAGAGCTCCATTTTGGTCTCATCTGACCACAACACTTTCACCCAGTTGTTCTCTGAATCATTCAAGTGTTCATTGGCAAACTTCAGACGGGCATGTATATGTGCTTTCTTGAGCAGGGGGACCTTGGGGCGCTGCAGGATTTCAGTCCTTCACGGCGTAGTGGGTTACCAATTGATTTCTTGGTGACTATGGTCCCAGCTGCCTTCAGATCATTGACAAGATCCCCCTGTGTAGTTCTGGACTGATTCCTCACTGTTCTCATGATCATTGTAACTCCACGGGGTGAGATCTTCCATGGGAGCCCAGGCCGAGGGAGATTGGCAGTTCTTTTGTGTTTCTTTCATTTGCGAATAATCGCACCAACTGTTGTCACCTTCTCACCAAGCTGATTGGTGATGGTCTTGTAGCCCATTCCAGCCTTGTGTAGGTCTACAATCTTGTCCCTGACATCCTTGGGGAGCTCTTTGGTCTTGGCCATGGTGGAGAGTTTGAAATCTGATTGATTGCTTCTGTGGGCAGGTGTCTTTTATACAGGTAACAAACTGAGATTAGGAGCACTCCCTTTAACAGTGTGCCCCTAATCTCAGCTCGTTACCTGTATAAAAGACACCTGGGAGCCAGAAATCTTTCTGATTGAGAGGGGGTCAAATACTTATTTCCCTCATTAAAATGCAAATCAATTTATGACATTTTTGACCTGTTGATGTTTTTGTTTTTGTTATTCTCTCACTGTTCAAATACACCTACCATTAAAATTATAGACTGATCATTTCTTTGTCAGTGGACAAACATACAAAATCAGCAGGGGATCAAATACTTTTTCCCTCACTGTACATACACACACACTCACATCACACACACATTTCTGCATTGCCAGTGAGCCCTCATTTTATTGCCACTGAGGCGTGTCATCTGCCTAGCCATCTGCTCCTGCTTCACTGGGGCATCACGCATCATCATCCTGCGACAAAATCTCCTAATAACATCATTGGGCTTTCATTCGCCCTTACTAACAGGTCCCTGGAGCCCATTAGGTCACGGTTTCCTGTCGGCCAGTGGAACTGCTATGTCCCCCATGAAAACTGTAAAGAGCCAGGGCTCATAAGGCTTTTTAAAACTCCTACAACAAGAGTAAAAGAGAATGAGAAAATAATCTGATTCCTTCAGCAGTGTTGTGTTCAGAGACTTTTTGACAAGGTGATGACAGAGTGTTTATGTTTGGCAGGAGAGAGTAGTTTAGGGTAGTTTAGGCTACAGGAAGAGAATCACACACATATTAAACACACACACACAAAGGGAGACCAAGGGGATAGAGACATGAAAACAGGAAGTACTTCCGTCCAGAGAGAACGATGCATACTACATGGCAAAGATAAAGAAAAGGTCAAAAAGGTCAATGATACCTGGACCAGAGAGACTGTATGGAAGCCGACTGGCACTGCACAGACATACATACACATGTACTGTACAAGCACACAAACACCATGCCTTGAGAATGTAAATGAACACCAATCGCTGTGACGACAGCCAGGTGTCTAGATCGCCATAGATGTCAAGAGAGCACTGCAAGAAGGAAGTTACAATGGCACAGACCTGGTAGAGACCTCGGCGGTGCTAAACGGTGTGTGTCTATGTACAGTGCTTTCTTTTTTTAACGTTAGAGCCTCATTTTAAAATGGATTCAATTGTTTTTTCCCCTCGTCAATCTACCCACAATACGCCATAATGACAAGGCAATAACAGGCTTTTAGAACTGTTTGCTAATTTATCACTAATGAAAAACAGAAATACAGAAAAAAAGGCAGATTCATTTTAGAATAAGGCTGTAGCGTAACAAAATTAGGGGGAAAGGGAAGGGGTCTGAATACTTTCCGAATGCGCTGTATGTCTTGGTCCAATGTGATGCCATCTAGACATCATCCCAAATTCCCAAACCAACAGCACGGAATTCAGATCACATTCTGATTATTGCTGTAAAGACACAGTAATCATTCCTCACCTTCACTCTCACTCTTAAACCCTTTTGTTTCCCTCTCTCCCCTCTTTCTCTCTCTCCCTCTTTCTCAAGGCTCTTAAACCCTTTTGTTTCCCTCTCTCCCCTCTTTCTCTCTCCCTCTTTCTCAAGGCTCTTAAACCCTTTTGCTTCCCTCTCTCCCCTCTTTCTCAAGGCTCTTAAACCCTTTTGTTTCCCTCTCTCCCTTCTTTTTCAAGGCTCTTAAACCCTTTTGTTTCCCTCTCTCCCCTTTTTCTCAAGGCTCTTAAACCCTTTTGTTTCCCTCTCTCCCCTCTTTCTCTCTCCCTCGTTCTCAAGGCTCTTAAACCCTTTTGTTTCCCTCACTCCCCTCTTTCTCTCTCCCTCTTTCTCAAGGGTCTTAAACCCTTTTGTTTCCCTCTCTCCCCTCTTTCTCTCTCCCTCGTTCTCAAGGCTCTTAAACCCTTTTGCTTCCCTCTCTCCCCTCTTTCTCAAGGCTCTTAAACCCTTTTGCTTCCCTCTCTCCCCTCTTTCTCAAGGCTCTTAAACCCTTTTGTTTCCCTCTCTACCCTTTTTCTCAAGGCTCTTAAACCCTTTTGTTTCCCTCTCTCCCCTCTTTCTCTCTCCCTCGTTCTCAAGGCTCTTAAACCCTTTTGTTTCCCTCACTCCCCTCTTTCTCTCTCCCTCTTTCTCAAGGGTCTTAAACCCTTTTGTTTCCCTCTCTCCCATCTTTCTCAAGGCTCTTAAACCCTTTTGTTTCCCTCTCTCCCCTCTTTCTCAAGGCTCTTAAACCCTTTTGTTTCCCTCTCTCCCTTCTTTCTCTCTCCCTCTTTCTCAAGGCTCTTAAACCCTTTTGTTTCCCTCTCTCCCCTCTTTCTCAAGGCTCTTAAACCCTTTTGTTTCCCTCTCTCCCCTCTTTCTCAAGGCTCTTAAACCCTTTTGTGTCACTCTCTCCCCTCTTTCTCTCTCCCTCTTTCTCAAGGCTCTTAAACCCTTTTGTTTCCCTCTCTCCCCTCTTTCTCTCTCCCTCTTTCTCAAGGCTCTTAAACCCTTTTGCTTCCCTCTCTCCCCTCTTTCTCAAGGCTCTTAAACCCTTTTGTTTCCCTCTCTCCCCTCTTTCTCTCTCCCTCTTTCTCAAGGCTCTTAAACCCTTTTGTTTCCCTCTCTCCCCTCTTTCTCAAGGCTCTTAAACCCTTTTGTTTCCCTCTCTCCCCTCTTTCCCTCTCCCTCTTTCTCAAGGCTCTTAAACTTTTTGTTTCCCTCTCTCCCCTCTTTCTCTCTCCCTCTTTCTCAAGGCTCTTAAACCCTTTTGTTTCCCTCTCTCCCCTCTTTCTCTCTCCCTCTTTCTCAAGGCTCTTAAACCCTTTTGTTTCCCTCTCTCCCCTCTTTCTCTCTCCCTCTTTCTCAAGGCTCTTGAACCTGTCTCTGTTTCTCTGTGGAATGCTAATACAGCTATAGAGTCAAACACATTTCTCAGCACACACACTTTAAAGCACTACTTAAGTAGTTTTTTGGGGTATCTGTAGTTTAATTTACTAATTATATGTTTGACTACTTTTACTCAACTACATTCCCAAAGAAAATAATGTACTTTCTACTCCATACATTTTCCTTGACACCCAAAAGTACTCGTTATATCTTGAATGCTTAGCAGGACAGGAAAATGGTCTAATTCCCTGAGTGTTGGAGTGTACCCCTGGCTATCCGTAAATTTAAAAAACAATACAATTGTGCCGTTTGGTTTGGTTAATATAAGGAATTTGAAATGATGTATACTTTTACTTTTCATACTTAAGTATATTTGAGCAATTACATTTACTTTTCATACGTATGTGTATTTGAGCAATTACATTTACTTTTCATACTTAAGTATATTTGAGCAATTACATTTACTTTTCATACTGATGTGTATTTGAGCAATTACATTTACTTTTCATACTTAAGTATATTTGAGCAATTACATTTAATTTTCATACTTATTGTCATGTTTTGTCATTTATTATCTTGTCTTGTCCCTGTGCTTCCCATTCTATTCGTTTCCCTCTGCTGGTCTTATTAGGTTCTTTCCCTCTTTCTATCCCTCTCTCTCCCCCTCCCTCTCTCTCTCTCTCGCTCTCTCTTCTCTCTATCGTTCCGTTCCTGCTCCCAGCTGTTCCTATTCCCCTAATCAATCATTTAGTCTTCCCACACCTGTTCCCGATCCTTTCCCCTGATTAGAGTCCCTATTTCTTCCTTTGTGTTCCGTTCCTGTCCTGTCGGTTCCTTGTCTAGAATTCACCGTGCTGTGTTTGTGTATCGCCCTGTCGTGTCGTGTTTTCCTCAGATGCTGCGTGGTGAGCAGGTGTCTGAGTCTGTCTGGTTCAAGTGCCTTCCCGAGGCAACCTGCTGTTCACCTGCTGTTCAAGATCGAGTCTCCAGTTTGTCCTTCATTTCGAGTGAAAGTTGTGTTTTTTGTTTGTATTTACTTTACTGGATTAAAGACTCTGTTTTCGCCAAGTCGCTTTTGGGTCCTCTTTCACCAGCATGACAGAAGGAACCGACCAAGGAATGGACCCAGCGACTTCAGACGCTCGTTACACTGCCGTCGAGATCCAAGGAGCCATGCTCGGCAGACACGAGCAGGAATTGTCTGCTGCTCGCCATGCCGTGGAGAACCTGGCCGCTCAGGTTTCCGACCTCTCTGGACAGTTCCAGAGTCTACGTCTCGTGCCACCTGTTACTTCCTGGCCTGCCGAGCCTCCAGAACCTAGGGTTAATAACCCACCTTGCTACTCCGGGCAGCCCACTGAGTGCCGCTCCTTTCTCACGCAGTGTGAGATTGTGTTCTCTCTCCAACCCAACACATACTCTAGAGAGAGAGCTCGGGTTGCTTACGTCATTTCACTCCTTACTGGCCGGGCTCGAGAATGGGGCACAGCTATCTGGGAGGCAAGGGCTGATTGCTCTAACAAGTTCCAGAACTTTAAAGAGGAGATGATTCGGGTTTTTGACCGTTCAGTTTTTGGTAGGGAGGCTTCTAGGGCCCTGGCTTCCTTATGCCAAGGTGAACGGTCCATAACGGATTATTCTATTGAGTTTCGCACTCTTGCTGCCTCTAGTGAGTGGAACGAGCCGGCGCTGCTCGCTCGTTTTCTGGAGGGACTCCACGCTGTGGTTAAGGATGAGATTCTCTCCCGGGAGGTTCCTTCAGATGTGGACTCTTTGATTGCTCTCGCCATCCGCATAGAACGACGGGTAGATCTTCGTCACTGGGCTCGTGGAAGAGAGCTCGCATCAACGGTGTTTCCCTGCTCCGCATCGCAACCATCTCCTCCTCTGGCTCAGAGTCTGAGCCCATGCAGCTGGGAGGGATTCGCATCTCGACTAAGGAGAGGGAACGGAGGATCACCAACCGCCTGTGCCTCTATTGCGGAGTTGCTGGACATTTTGTTAATTCATGTCCAGTAAAAGCCAGAGCTCATCTGTAAGCGGAGGGCTACAGGTGAGCGCAACTACTCAAGTCTCTCCATCAAGATCCTGTACTACTTTGTCGGTCCATCTACGCTGGACCGGTTCGGGTGCTACATGTAGTGCCTTGATAGACTCTGGGGCTGAGGGTTGTTTCATGGACGAAGCATGGGTTCGGAAACATGACATTCCTTTCAGAGAGTTAGAGAAGCCTACGCCCATGTTCACCTTAGATGGTAGTCATCTTCCCAGTATCAGATTTGAGACACTACCTTTAACCCTCACAGTATCTGGTAACCACAGTGAGACTATTTCTTTTTTGATTTTTCGTTCACCGTTTACACCTGTTGTTTTGGGTCATCCCTGGCTAGTATGTCATAATCCTTCTATTAATTGGTCTAGTAATTCTATCCTATCCTGGAACGTTTCTTGTCATGTGAAGTGTTTAATGTCTGCCATCCCTCCGTTTCTTCTGTCCCTACTTCTCAGGAGGAACCTGGCGATTTGACAGGAGTGCCGGAGGAATATCATGATCTGCGCACGGTCTTCAGTCGGTCCCGAGCCAACTCCCTTCCTCATCACCGGTCGTATGATTGTAGTATTGATCTCCTTCCGGGGACCACTCCTCCTCGGGGTAGACTATACTCTCTGTCGGCTCCCGAACGTAAGGCTCTCGAGGATTATTTGTCTGTGTCTCTTGACGCCGGTACCATAGTGCCTTCTTCCTCTCCGGCCGGGGCGGGGTTCTTTTTGTTAAGAAGAAGGACGGTACTCTGCGCCCCTGCGTGGATTATCGAGGGCTGAATGACATAACGGTTAAGAATCGTTATCCGCTTCCCCTTATGTCATCAGCCTTCGAGATTCTGCAGGGAGCCAGGTGCTTTACTAAGTTGGACCTTCGTAACGCTTACCATCTCGTGCGCATCAGAGAGGGGGACGAGTGGAAAACGGCGTTTAACACTCCGTTAGGGCATTTTGAGTACCGGGTTCTGCCGTTTGGTCTCGCCAATGCGCCAGCTGTTTTTCAGGCATTAGTTAATGATGTTCTGAGAGACATGCTGAACATCTTTGTTTTTGTCTATCTTGACGATATCCTGATTTTTTCTCCGTCACTCGAGATTCATGTTCAGCACGTTCGACGTGTTCTACAGCGCCTTTTAGAGAATTGTCTCTACGTAAAGTCTGAGAAGTGCTCTTTTCATGTCTCCTCCGTTACTTTTCTCGGTTCCGTTATTTCCGCTGAAGGCATTCAGATGGATTCCGCTAAGGTCCAAGCTGTCAGTGATTGGCCCGTTCCAAGGTCACGTGTCGAGTTGCAGCGCTTTTTAGGTTTCGCTAATTTCTATCGGCGTTTCATTCGTAATTTCGGTCAAGTTGCTGCCCTCTCACAGCTCTTACTTCTGTCAAGACGTGTTTTAAGTGGTCCGGTTCCGCCCAGGGAGCTTTTGATCTTCTAAAAGAACGTTTTACGTCCGCTCCTATCCTCGTTACTCCTGACGTCACTAGACAATTCATTGTCGAGGTTGACGCTTCAGAGGTAGGCGTGGGAGCCATTCTATCCCAGCGCTTCCAGTCTGACGATAAGGTTCATCCTTGCGCTTATTTTTCTCATCGCCTGTCGCCATCTGAGCGCAACTATGATGTGGGTAACCGTGAACTGCTCGCCATCCGCTTAGCCCTAGGCGAATGGCGACAGTGGTCCTTTTGTCGTTTGGACAGACCATAAGAACCTTGAGTACATCCGTTCTGCCAAACGACTTAATGCCCGTCAAGCTCGTTGGGCGTTGTTTTTCGCTCGTTTCGAGTTTGTGATTTCTTACCGTCCGGGTAGCAAGAACACCAAGCCTGATGCCTTATCCCGTCTGTTTAGTTCTTCTGTGGCTTCTACTGATCCCGAGGCGATTCTTCCTTATGGGCGTGTTGTCGGGTTAACAGTCTGGGGAATTGAAAGACAGGTTAAGCAAGCACTCACGCACACTGCGTCGCCGCGCGCTTGTCCTAGTAACCTCCTTTTCGTTCCTGTTTCCACTCGTCTGGCTGTTCTTCAGTGGGCTCACTCTGCCAAGTTAGCTGGTCATCCCGGTGTTCGAGGCACTCTTGCGTCTATTCGCCAGCGCTTTTGGTGGCCGACTCAGGAGCGTGACACGCGCCGTTTCGTGGCTGCTTGTTCGGACTGCGCGCAGACTAAGTCGGGTAACTCTCCTCCTGCCGGTCGTCTCAGACCGCTCCCCATTCCTTCTCGACCATGGTCTCACATCGCCCTAGACTTCATTACCGGTCTGCCTTTGTCTGCGGGGAAGACTGTGATTCTTACGGTTGTCGATAGGTTCTCTAAGGCGGCACATTTCATTCCCTCGCTAAACTTCCTTCCGCTAAGGAGACGGCACAAATCATTATCGAGAATGTATTCAGAATTCATGGCCTCCCGTTAGACGCCGTTTCAGACAGAGGCCCGCAATTCACGTCACAGTTTTGGAGGGAGTTCTGTCGTTTGATTGGTGCGTCCGTCAGTCTCTCTTCCGGGTTTCATCCCCAGTCTAACGGTCAGCAGAGAGGGCCAATCAGACGATTGGTCGCATACTACGCAGCCTTTCTTTCAGAAACCCTGCGTCTTGGGCAGAACAGCTCCCCTGGGCAGAATACGCTCACAATTCGCTTCCTTCGTCTGCTACCGGGTTATCTCCGTTTCAGAGTAGTCTGGGTTACCAGCCTCCTCTGTTCTCATCCCAGCTTGCCGAGTCCAGCGTTCCCTCCGCTCAAGCGTTTGTCCAACGTTGTGAGCGCACCTGGAGGAGGGTGAGGTCTGCACTTTGCCGTTACAGGGCACAGACTGTGAGAGCCGCCAATAAACGCAGGATTAAGAGTCCAGCCAGAGAGTGTGGCTTTCCACTCGCAACCTTCCTCTTACGACAGCTTCTCGTAAGTTGACTCCGCGGTTCATTGGTCCGTTCCGTGTCTCCCAGGTCGTCAATCCTGTCGCTGTGCGACTGCTTCTTCCGCGACATCTTCGTCGCGTCCATCCTGTCTTCCATGTCTCCTGTGTTAAGCCCTTTCTTCGCACCCCGTTCGTCTTCCCTCCCCCTCCCGTCCTTGTGAGCGCACCTATTTACAAGGTACATAAGATCATGGACATTTCGGGACGGGGTCACCAATACTTAGTGGATTGGGAGGGTTACGGTCCTGAGGAGAGGAGTTGGGTTCCGTCTCGGGACGTGCTGGACCGTTCACTCATTGATGATTTCCTCCGTTGCCGCCAGGATTCCTCTCGAGTGCGCCAGGAGGCGCTCGGTGAGTGGGGGTACTGTCATGTTTTGTCATTTATTATCTTGTCTTGTCCCTGTGCTTCCCATTCTATTCGTTTCCCTCTGCTGGTCTTATTAGGTTCTTTCCCTCTTTCTATCCTCTCTCTCCCCTCCCTCTCTCTCTCTCGCTCTCTCTTCTCTCTATCGTTCCGTTCCTGCTCCCAGCTGTTCCTATTCCCCTAATCAATCATTTAGTCTTCCCACACCTGTTCCCGATCCTTTCCCCTGATTAGAGTCCCTATTTCTTCCTTTGTGTTCCGTTCCTGTCCTGTCGGTTCCTTGTCTAGAATTCACCGTGCTGTGTTTGTGTATCGCCCTGTCGTGTCGTGTTTTCCTCAGATGCTGCGTGGTGAGCAGGTGTCTGAGTCTGTCTGGTTCAAGTGCCTTCCCGAGGCAACCTGCTGTTCACCTGCTGTTCAAGATCGAGTCTCCAGTTTGTCCTCGTCATTTCGAGTGAAAGTTGTGTTTTTTGTTTGTATTTACTTTACTGGATTAAAGACTCTGTTTTCGCCAAGTCGCTTTTGGGTCCTCTTTCACCAGCATGACACTTATGTGTATCTAAAACCAAATCCCTTTTTACTTTTACTTTTGTAGAATTCTACTGGGTCTTTCACTTTAATTCATTTATGTTAGTAATTTACAGTGGGGTGAGATCTTGTGGAGCCCCAGATCGAGGGAGATTATCAGTGGTCTTGCATGTCTTCCATTTCCTAATAATTGCTCCCACAGTTGATTTCTTCAAACCAAGCTGCTTACCTATTGCAGATTCACTCTTCCCAGCCTGGTGCAGGTCTACAATTTTGTTTCTGGTGTCCTTTGACAGCTCTTTGGTCTTGGCCATAGTGAAGTTTGGAGTGTGACTGTTTGATGTTGTGGACAGGTGTCTTTTATACTGATAACAAGTTCAAACAGGTGTCATTAATACAGGTAACGAGTGGAGGACAGAGGAGCCTCTTAAAGAAGAAGTTACAGGTCTGTGAGGGCCAGAAATCTTGCTTGTTTGTAGGTGACCAAATACTTATTTTCCACCATAATTTGCAAATTCATTAATTAAAAATCCTACAATGTGTTTTTCTGGATTTTTTTTCTCATTTTGTCTGTCATAGTTGAAGTGTACCTATGATGAAAATTACAGGCCTCTCTCATCTTTCTAAGTGGGAGAACTTGCACAATTGGTGGCTGACTAAATACTTTTTTGCCCCACTGTATATCAAGGTATCTTTACTTCTACTCAAGTATAAAAATTGGGTACTTTTTCCACCACTGCACACACTTGACCTTACAGCAGGTATGTGAATATGAGTAATGCATTCATCATTGTGAGGGATTCCTCTATAGATAATATATGTCATTTTTAACCCAGTAGGGTCATTTAGGCATCTAGCACTTCTCCTGTCTCTCTCATACTTTTCAAAGTTCAAGCCTGTTGTGCATTTGGTGTATTTACGTCTCTCCTCGTTGATTTACTGCACCATATAATTTGCAATTTCTGTATGCAGGAGACATCGATAAAAATGTCTTCCCTGCTTTTCAACAATCTTTTACCTATTTTCCCAGCTAAACACTAGTTAGAATGTACACTGAGTGTACAAATCATTAAGAACACCTTCCTAAAAGTGTTCCACAGGGATACTGGCCCATGTTGCTTCCAATGCTTTCCACAGTTGTGTCAAGTTGGCTAGATGTCCTTGGTGGACCATTCTTGATACACACGGGAAACTGTTGAGTGTGAAATACCCAGCAGCTGGTGGAGCCAGAGGTTGCATTTGGGTCAAACTGTAGAACCCAGTTCCTAGATTTGAATATAAAAATAGATTTTTTTCAAACAAAACCACACTACATTTTATCTCTGGAACCCTCTAGATGACAAATCAGAGCCAGATTACTGAATAAAAGTACATCATTTACCTTCAGAAGTGAATGTATCAAACCAGTTGTTGTGATAAAAGCATGTTGTTGTTGTTGCACTCTCCTCAAACAATAGCATGGTCTTTTTAAGTTCATAACTGTGCACTCTCCTCAAACAATAGCATGGTATTTTTAAGTTCATAACTGTGCACTCTCCTCAAACAATAGCATGGTCTTTTTAAGTTCATAACTGTGCACTCTCCTCAAACAATAGCATGGTATTTTTAAGTTCATAACTGTGCACTCTCCTCAAACAATAGCATGGTCTTTTTAAGTTCATAACTGTGCACTCTCCTCAAACAATAGCATGGTATTTTTAAGTTCATAACTGTGCACTCTCCTCAAACAATAGCATGGTATTTTTAAGTTCATAACTGTGCACTCTCCTCAAACAATAGCATGGTCTTTTTAAGTTCATAACTGTGCACTCTCCTCAAACAATAGCATGGTCTTTTTAAGTTCATAACTGTGCACTCTCCTCAAACAATACCATGGTCTTTTTAAGTTCATAACTGTGCACTCTCCTCAAACAATAG
>NC_060194.1:34337609-34350109 GCF_021184085.1 Oncorhynchus gorbuscha | reverse complement strand
CCCCTTCTGTGGTAGAGGTGGAGAGAACTGTAGGTTTTCCCCTTCTGTGGTAGAGGTGGAGAGAACTGTAGGTTTTCCCCTTCTGTGGTAGAGGTGGAGAGAACTGTAGGTTTTCCCCTTCTGTGGTAGAGGTGGAGAGAACTGTAGGTTTTCCCCTTCTGTGGTAGAGGTGGAGAGAACTGTAGGTTTTCCCCTTCTGTGGTAGAGGTGGAGAGAACTGTAGGTTTTCCCCTTCTGTGGTAGAGGTGGAGAGAACTGTAGGTTTTCCCCTTCTGTGGTAGAGGTGGAGAGAACAGGTGAGTGTGTATATGTAGGAGTGTGTGTGTGTGTAAATGTAGGAGTGTGTGGAGAAATAGAAATGAGTTGCCTGAGACTAAACAAACCTCAGATTGAGTGAGATTGAGTCATATTCACCCTAGGCAGATGTTTTATTTTAGCTCCAAGGAAATGAGGAACAAATGTGCATGAAAATATTGGCATTGAATTTCAGAATAGTTACAGTTATGTCAATATGCTCAAGTCTTCTAAGCGGGATAACGCTGCCCCCTAGTGGCAACAACTACACAAAACAAAGATTTCTATCCAGTTTCCCATCCAGTTTTCCAGTGAAATGCTCTTGAGCTTCTGCAGGTCTGTTCATTATAGCAGCTCTATGAGTCAGATTTGTCAAGTATTTGCACCAGTACACAAATAAATAAATAAATAGCATCCATTATGTTCCATAGGAAGTTAAACAAAATTGTAACCAAAATGGGTTTGTGAGAGAAATTAGATAATGCAACATATTCAATGCTTCTTAAACAATATATTATTTGATTTGATATGATGATAAACTCGAACTCCTTGTCCACAGACTTTATACACAAACTGCCAGCGGTGATTTATCTTCAAGGGACATCTGTAATCTGTAAATTCGGCTCAACGTTTTTCGGGGGACCGATGCGGAATGTCGTATATATCATTGGCAAAATCTTACGAAATATGTTTTCTTTGTGTTTTGTTTAAGGTCGATTGTGATTCTTGCCGCAGGGGGAATGAGAAGTTACAGATTGCACCTTTAGAAGGATGGAGATGATTAAATACTTCCCTGGACTGGAACAACTTTAGAATCTTTTTTAACCCTTGACCTTTTATATTATTGACCAGGACAAAAGTGCAATATCCTCTTTCACTTTCTAACTCTTTGGCTCACTATCACTCACACTATTTACAATTCACAAAATATATTATGAATTCAAAAAACATTTGCAGAATGTTAATTCTTAAAGTGCTAAAAGCTCAATAAAATGTTCAGGTTTTCATGAACAATGTGCGAACGCAAAACAACGCTATTTTGCGTAGCCCAATCACAACACACCACACATAATTGAGCTGAATGTAAAGCCATCACCACCAGACACAGTAAAACATTATATACAACTGACAAAAAAAGTTTTGCTTCATAAAAAAAAAACTCTCCAACATTTAACCATAGGGGTCCAAAACCTGACATTACAATATAATAAATCCTATTCCATACAAGATATTACAGGAACACATGGCTTTGAGACAAGCACAAGTCACAAAAGTAAAATATGAACAACTACAGAACTGAATGACAGACTCTCTGGGATGTCTTAGCTAATGTTTGAAATGGTTGCACTATGGTTTTATTCACAATACCCCCATTGATGATGATGCATCCTTTTATATTTGAGTTGACTCTGTGGCAAATCAATCAGTATTGTTGCATACTTTTTTTAGGAAGCAATGGTGGTTGTGTGTGTGTGTGTGTGTGTGTGTGTGTGTGTGTGTGTGTGTGTGTGTGTGTGTGTGTGTGTGTGTGTGTGTGTGTGTGTGTGTGTGTGTGTGTGTGTGTGTGTGTGTGTGTGTGTGTGTGTGTGTGTGTGTGTGTGTGTGTGTGTGTGTGTGTGTGTGTGTGTGTGTGTGTGTGTGTGTGTGTGTGTGTGTGTGTGTGTGTGTGTTGGGGAAAGTGGTGCCGAAGTAGAAACATTTCATTTCAATAAGTCTTCCCACAGAGTACTTCTTCATCCCAGTGGGTAAAACTAGCCTTCACATGCAGCTTGGGCCACAAGGGTTATAGAACTCTGTAGAAGATTCATGGGGCTTCGTAAAGCATCACAGCTTCAGTCAGCAGTCTTCAATCCTCTCAAGTGATTTGCTTACATTGGACACTTCACACAATTTACTAGTAAGAAAATAAAAGAGGAATTTGAGGGAGAGGGAGAGAGGGAGAGGGAGAGAGGGAGAGTTAGTGTATGAGCCAAGTAAACACTTCTCTGCGTGGGGTATTAATGAAGTGCACACTTACCGTCTGGCTCTCCCCATCAGAGCCATGTCTCGACTCTGAGCCGTAGTGCAGTGGAGAGAACATCCAGCTCCTGTCCTCCTGATTCTGTTGTTACACCAGCCAACCAGCAGAGGCAGCAGACACACACACAGGCAGCACAACCACAAGACCAGGAGGAGGAGAGAGAGACACGTACATTTAGGGAGGAAGACATTCTACAAGTCCTATATAGTTCCATGTGGTAGGTGTTAGCTCCATGTGGTAGGTGTTAGTTTCATGTGGTAGGTGTTCATTTCATGTGGTAGGTGTTAGTTCCATGTGGTAGGTGTTAGTTCCATGTGGTAGGTGTTAGTTCCATGTGGTTGGTGTTAGTTTCATGTGGTAGGTGTTAGTTTCATGTGGTAGGTGTTAGTTTCATGTGGTAGGTGTTAGTTGCATGTGGTAGGTGTTAGTTCCATGTGGTAGGTGTTAGTTTCATGTGGTAGGTGGTAGTTGCATGTGGTAGGTGTTAGTTGCATGTGGTAGGTGTTAGTTTCATGTGGTAGGTGTTAGTTTCATGTGGTAGGTGTTAGTTTCATGTGGTAGGTGTTAGTTGCATGTGGTAGGTGTTAGTTGCATGTGGTAGGTGTTAGTTGCATGTGGTAGGTGTTAGTTGCATGTGGTAGGTGTTAGTTGCATGTGGTAGGTGTTAGTTTCATGTGGTAGGTGTTAGTTTCATGTGGTAGGTGTTAGTTCCATGTGGTAGGTGTTAGTTTCATGTGGTAGGTGTTAGTTGCATGTGGTAGGTGTTAGTTCCATGTGGTAGGTGTTAGTTTCATGTGGTAGGTGTTAGTTGCATGTGGTAGGTGTTAGTTGCATGTGGTAGGTGTTAGTTGCATGTGGTAGGTGTTAGTTTCATGTGATAGGTGTTAGTTGCATGTGGTAGGTGTTAGTTTCATGTGATAGGTGTTAGTTGCATGTGGTAGGTGTTAGTTGCATGTGGTAGGTGTTAGTTGCATGTGGTAGGTGTTAGTTTCATGTGATAGGTGTTAGTTGCATGTGGTAGGTGTTAGTTGCATGTGGTAGGTGTTAGTTTCATGTGGTAGGCGTTAGTTGCATGTGGTAGGTGTTAGTTGCATGTGGTAGGTGTTAGTTGCATGTGGTAGGTGTTAGTTGCATGTGGTAGGTGTTAGTTGCATGTGGTAGGTGTTAGTTGCATGTGGTAGGTGTTAGTTTCATGTGATAGGTGTTAGTTGCATGTGGTAGGTGTTAGTTGCATGTGGTAGGTGTTAGTTTCATGTGGTAGGTGTTAGTTGCATGTGGTAGGTGTTAGTTGCATGTGGTAGGTGTTAGTTGCATGTGGTAGGTGTTAGTTGCATGTGGTAGGTGTTAGTTTCATGTGGTAGGTGTTCCATTTTGCTCACACTTGGCTACTAAAAGTGCCTAAGGTCTAGGTAGGGTAGTGGTTGATTTGAGATGGGCACAGAATCAGGGGAAGGAAGTCTACACGAGTCGTCAACACTTTACGTTACACTACAAAACTAGGGCTTTGTGCAACCAGCAGCCGTGACTTACATTGCAGCTTGAGCTTGAGTTGAGTTTCTTACGACCCAGAATTGGGGAGTACACCCAGTATCTCCCATCAGCATACTGATAATACACATACACACATGCAGACACAAGACACACACACAGACACATGTAAGGATAGGGGAGTAGATGAAGAGAAATGGAAAAGGTAAGAGTATGAGAAACAGAGGGAGAATGGCTAGAGAGAAAGAGACAAAGAGAGAGACAAGAAGAGAGAGACAAAGAGAGACAAAAAGAAAGAGACACAGACAGAAAGAGAGAGAGGGACATATAGAGAGAACGAGAGAGATAGAGAGAGAGAGAGGGAGACAGAGAGAGAAAGGAAGACATCAAACACAGACACAGACACAGACAGACAAAGGGAGTGTGACAGGGGTTGGATGGGACAGCGTAGAGAGAATAAAAAGAGAATGAACATGGAATAATACACCTCCAAAATGGATGAAGAAAGAACATACTGTACAGTTAGCTCCAACAGTATTGGGACAGGGACCAATTTCTGCTGTTTTGTCTCAGACGCCCACATATCATACCCCCAAGACATGCTAACCTCTCACCATTACACTCTTGGAAAATAGGGTTCTTAAAGGGTTCTGCGTCTGTCTGCATAGGAGAACCCTTTTTGGTTCCAGGTTGAACTCTTTTGGGTTCCATGTAGAACTCTCTGTGGAAAGGGAACCAAAAGGGGTTCTTCAAAGGGTTCTCCTATGGGGACAGCCGAAGAACCGTTTTATAAGTGAATTTGTCCCAATAGTTTTGGTCCCCTAAAATGTACAAAAAGTTTAGTAATTTCTAAACGGTTCACCTGATATGGATGAAAATACCCTCAAATTAAAGCTATAGTCATTGTCATTGTATCATTTCAAATCCAAGCACAGAGCCAAAACAACAGTATATTGAATGAACCACCAGTCTGTTACTGACTGCTATTGACATATACTGACATGACTGAGTGATTATAAATCACATGACTGAGTGATTATAAATCACATGACTGAGTGATTATAAATCACATGACTGAGTGATTATGAATCACATGACTGAGTGATTATGAATCACATGACTGAGTGATTATAAATCACATGACTGAGTGATTATAAATCACATGACTGAGTGATTATAAATCACATGACTGAGTGATTATAAATCACATGACTGAGTGATTGTAAATCACATGACTGAGTGATTGTAAATCACATGACTGAGTGATTATAAATCACATGACTGAGTGATTATAAATCACATGACTGAGTGATTATGAACCACATGACTGGATTAATATGGATCGGTCAGGCATGAGCAACACACATGCAAACATGCAAACATCATGCAATACACACAACACAACACAGAACATACTTTTAGTGCAGTATTCTGTAGTCTCTCCCCGTTGCTGTTTCAGCAGTATAGTTATAATCCAGCATGTGGTGTCTCAGGATTCAATCCAACCTCTATGACCACATGCTTTAAAGCCCCACTTTATGATT
This sequence comes from Oncorhynchus gorbuscha, assembly GCF_021184085.1. Lineage (NCBI taxonomy): Eukaryota > Metazoa > Chordata > Actinopteri > Salmoniformes > Salmonidae > Oncorhynchus > Oncorhynchus gorbuscha. Next base: position 34,344,763 of record NC_060194.1, on the reverse strand, counting down.
AATGATCGATAGCAGCAAACGACACACACCCTCACCCTCATCAAACTTGCTGTCCTTACTGCCCAACAGTAAGAAAACCAAAACCCCAGTAAACAAAAACAGCTGTCACACTCAACACACACACACACACACACACACACACACACACACACACACACACACACACACACACACACACACACACACACACACACACACACACACACACACACACACACACACACACACACACACACACACACACACACACACAAGCAGTCAAGAATCCACACACACATGACTTACGAAGTAGATGTCAGAGACTGGCACCTCCCCCTCCAGTGAGTTGTGGCTGACGGACGAGGTGACGGACAGATGATTGGACGAATAGCGTTCCGCTGTTACCTGGGGGCTCGGAGGGAGAGAGGAGGGAGGGGTGGTGGGAAGGAGTGAAGAATGGGGAGAGGAAGTGGGGTGGGTAGATGCATGAGTGGTGGAAGAGGGAGAGGCAGAGTCTTGAGGGACTGCAGAGGGTGGAAGAGTGGACGCGATGACAGCTGATGACTGAGGGGTGGAGGAAGGACGAGTGAAAGAATAGGGCAGAGTGGAGTTAGAGTGAGGGGCAGAGGAGGAAGAGATTGAGGGAGGAAGTGAATGAGGGAGAGTGGACGCTGGAGGGAATGAGGAGGGAGGGGTGGAGGATGGAGGGGTGGAGGAGGAAGGAGGGGTTGAAGGAGGTGTAGAGGAGGTGTGGGCAGCAGCTGTGGCCTGTGTGATGACTTTCTCCTCTGTTACTTTAGAGTCCTGAAGGTCCTCTGGAACCACACTGTGACAGATATAGAAACGCTACAGTCAGATAGGTGTGTTTGTGTGTGTGTGTTTGTGTGTGTGTGTGTGTGTGTACCTGGTTGTAGGTTCCCTCTTCACCTCCACCGCCGCAGTGACGGTTTGCTCGTGCACCTCCACTACTTCCAGCTGTGACCTGAAACTATATGGGACAGCACAGGATGTGACATCAGAACTTCAATCACAGTCAGATGGGATGAGATGTGTTGGATTGAAGGGTAAGAAATAAGACTGCTTACCTGTCTTCACGGTCCCGTGCAGAGTGAGTTGGCCTCCTGAAGGGTAGAACAGGGACAGGTGATTATGTATATGTAGTAGTGTGTGTGTGTGTGTGTAGGTGTGTGTGTGTGTGTGTGTGTGTGTGTGTGTGTGTGTGTGTGTGTGTGTGTGTGTGTGTGTGTGTGTGTGTGTGTGTGTGTGTGTGTGTGTGTGTGTGTGTGTGTGTGTGTGTGTGTGTGTGTGTGTGTGTGTGTGTGTGTGTGTGTGTGTGTGTGTGTGTGTGTGTGTGTGTGTGTGTGTGTGTGTGTGTGTATATACGTGTACCTGAAGCGTGGGTGTTCTGGTGTGTCAAACGGTGTGGTAGGGAGAGAGTTGTTGGAGGAGAGAGTGGTCGCAATGGATGCTGTGGTCGCATCCTCAAAAGATGGAGGGGTGTGGGGGTGCTCTCTCTGACCTGAGAGAGGGAGAGAGAGAAAGAGAGAGAGACCCATTCAACCCCCATTTTGAATTAAATACTCATTAAATTGCTGACATTGAAAACAGCATCAGTATTAGTAATCTACCACTAGAGAACATGACACGACATCTAAATAGCTTGTGTTGAAAAGAGCTCGGTCCTCAAACACTTGTCTGCCATTTTCAGGTCACCCTCTGCATAGATGTGGAGTGTAGTAACGGTCTTACCGTCCTCCTCCAGCAGGCGGGAGCCGCGAGACGCTCTGAGGTGCAGCTCCTCGTTCTCCTGGTTCTCCTCTCTCTCTATGGACAGCTGTGTTTGGACACTGTTTTTGGGTGTGGGCAGAGCCCCTCCTCGCCCCCTCTTGGAGGGAGAAGACCTCAGGGCTGGGTGGGAGGAGAACATGAGAGAAGGAGGGGGAGGACAGAGGATAATGAAATCAGTCAGAAGGAAAACTCAACGAATCAATTACTCAATCTCGATATATGGTTTCTGAGCAGAAATATCGTTCCTGTTTTATTTTAAATGCATTCATATATGCTTCATAAGCACTACATGAATGGGATTCATATATAACTGTATTTCCTGATCTATAAAGGGTTAATAAATGTGAACAAATAAATGCATGGTTATGTCACACAGCTGTACAGTTATAGATGATTTGTGAAGCATTTATGTAGTGAATGTGTTTCTACTCACAGCAGCTCTTTCTGAAGACAGTTGTGCTGCAGAACTTGTAGAACCTGTCTGCATAGAAACTAGGCCTGTGGACTGACACTGTGTCCTGAGAGAGAGAGAGAGAGAGAGAGAGAGAGAGAGAGAGAGAGAGAGAGAGAGAGAGAGAGAGAGAGAGAGAGAGAGAGGGAGAGAGAGAGGGAGGGAGAGGGAGAGAGAGGGAGAGAGAGAGAGAGAGAGAGAGAGAGAGAGAGAGAGAGAGAGAGAGAGAGAGAGAGAGAGAGAGAGAGAGAGAGAGAGAGAGAGAGACAGAGACAGAGACAGAGACAGAGACAGAGACAGAGACAGAGAGAGAGACAGAGAGAGAGAGACAGAGACAGAGAGAGAGAGAGAGAAAGAGAGAGAGAGAGAGAGAGAGAGAGAGAGAGAGAGAGAGAGAGAGAGAGAGAGAGAGAGAGAGAGAGAGAGAGAGAGAGAGAGAGAGAGAGAGAGAAGGAGAAACAATCTTAGTAAACAAAACACATCTGCAAATTCAGGCATAGTGAATTATTGAAATGGGAGAGTTAGTCTGTCACCTTTTCAAACCTCTAGTTGTTTCTAGAATAATAACCTACTAGCCATTCTCAGTATCAGAGGCATATTCCATCTGTATACTAATTATATATAATACAAATTGAGGTGTGGGTGATGGAAATGCATTTGGCGGTTAATCTACTTCTGTTCTGTAAATGGCACTGCGTGATCTTTTTCGGAGGATGGATCCCAGTCTTTTCAGGGCTGTTGCATATTGTGGGTCGGGGGTGGTCTTCCAGGCATTGGGATGACAACCCAACTCGGGATGAGGTGTCATGTTTTGTCATTTATTATCATGTCTTGTCCCTGTGCTTCCCTTCTATTCATTTCCCTCTGCTGGTCTTATTAAGTTCTTTCCCTCTTTCTATCCCTCTCTCTCCCCCTCCCTCTCTCCCTCTCTCGCTCTCTCTCTCTATCGTTCCGTTCCTGCTCCCAGCTGTTCCTCATTCTCCTAACTACCTCATTTACTCTTTCACACCTGTCCCCTATTTTGCCCTCTGATTAGAGTCCCTATTTCTCCCTCTGTTTTCCGCTTCTGTCCTTGTCGGATCCTTGCTTGATGTTTGCTGTTCTGTGTCCTTGTTCCGCCCTGTCGTGTTTTTGCCTTCTTCAGATGCTGCGTGTGAGCAGGTGTCTATGTCAGCTACGGCCTGTGCCTTCCTGAAGCGACCTGCAGTCTGTGGTCGCGTCTCCAGTCGTTCCTCTCTACTGACGAGAGGATTTCAGTTTTCCTGTTTTGTATTTACCTAAGATAATATCCAGGATTATCGTTTTTGTTTAAGACTGGAATAAAGACTCTGTTTCTGTTAAAGTCACTTTTGGGTCCTCATTCACCAGCATAACATGAGGAGGGCTTTTAGCAGGTGGAATAGGGGGGACCAATTGTAGGTTTACTTAGTAGCAATGCAAATATCATGGTACAGCTATATAGACACTCAATGATCATGTTACTTTTTAATTGTAAGTTTACAAACATGTATTTTGATAAATAGAATTGAAACCTGTGTCTCATTATGGTAAGTGCTGAAACAGGTATAGCGAGTTAAAATTGTAATGGTTGTCCCGCCCTGACCTTAGAGAGCTGTTTTATTTCTCTATTTGGTGAGGTCAGGGTGTGATGTGGGGTGGGCATTCTATTTTTTGTATTTCTTTGGTTTTGGCCGAGTGTGGTTCCCAATCAGAGGAAGCTGTCTATCGTTGTCTCTGATTGGGAATCATACTTAGGTAGCCTGTTTTCCCATCTATATTGTGGGATCTTGTTTATTGTTAGCGCTGTGAAGCCAGTTATTCCTTTTGTTGTTTTTGTTTGGTGTTCTGAGTATTAATGATCATGAACACTTACCCCTCTGCACCTTGGTCTCCTTTCGACGACAAACGTCACAGAAGATCCCACCACAAAAAGACCAAGCAGTGTTTTCTGGAGGAATGGACATGGGAGGAGATACTGGAAGACAACGGACCCTGGGTGCAGGCTGGAGAATATCGCCGTCCTAAGGAGGAGCTAGAAGCAGCAACGGCGGAACGGCGAAGATACAAGGAGTTGGCACGACGAAGCATGCACAAAGTTTTTTTGGGGGGAGGCACATGGGGAGATTGGCGGAGTCAGGTTATAGACCTGAGCCAACTCCCCGAGCTTACCGTGGGGAGAGAGTGACTAGTCAGGCACCATGTTATGCGGCACTGCGTCGTGTGTCACCGGTGCGCATGCACAGCCCGGTGCGCTCTCTGCCAGCTCCTCACATTTGTCGAGCCAGAGTGGGCATTTAGCCAGGACGGATGGTCAGATGCTCTGGGCATCTGGCCTCCAGTGCGTCTCTTCGGTCCAGGATATCCTGCGACGGCTCTGCGCACTCTGTCTCCGGTGCGTCTCCACAGCCCAGTACGTCCAGTGCCATCGGCCCGCAGTTGCCAGGCTAGGGTGAGCATCCAGCCAGGAGGGGTGGTGCCAGCTCTATGCTCCAGACCTCCAGTGCGCCTCCTCGGTCCAGTATATCCTGCGCCGGCTCTACGCACAGTGTCTCTGGTGCGCTTTCACAGCCCAGTGCGTCCTGTGCCAACGCCCCGCAGTTGCCGGGCTCGGGTGAGCATCCAGTCAGGACGGGTTGTGCCAGACCTCCAGTGCGGCTACACGGCCCAGTATATCCTGTGCCAGCTGGAGGCACGAAGCCTCCAGTGATGATCCATGGCACGAAGCCTGCAGTAAGGATCCATGGCACAGAGCCACCAGCGACGGTCCCCTGTCCGGAGCCTCCAGCAACGGTCCCCAGTCTAGAGCCTCCAGCCACGGTCCCGAGTCCCGGGGCCTGAAGCGAGGGTCACTAGTCCGGAGCCTACAGCGCGGGTCCCCAGTCCGGAGCCTGCTGCAATGGTCTCCAGTCCGGGGCCTGCAGCAACGGTCTCCAGTCTGGAGCCTCCAACGAGGGTCCCCAGTCTGGGGCCTGCAGAGAGGGTCCCCAGTCCAGGGCCTGCAGAGAGGGTCCCCAGTCTGGGGCCTGCAGCGAGGGTCCCCAGTCCACGTCTTGAAGAGAGGGTCCCCAGTCCGGGTCTTGAAGAGAGGGTCCCCTGTCCGGAGCCTCCAGCGACGGTCCCCAGTCTAGAGCCTCCAGCCACGGTCCAGAGTCCCGGGGCCTGAAGCGAGGGTCCCTAGTCCGGAGCCTACAGCGAGGGTCCCCAGTCCGGAGCCTCCAGCAACGGTCTCCAGTCTGGAGCCTCCAACGAGGGTCCCCAGTCTGGGGCCTGCGGTGAGAGTCCCCAGTCCGGGGCCTGCAGAGAGGGTTCCCAGTCCGGGGCCTGCAGCGAGGGTCCCCAGTCCGGGTCTTGAAGCGAGGTTCCCGAGTCCGGAGCCTACGGCGAGGGTCTCCAGTCCGGGGCCGGCAACGAGGGTCCCCGCACCGGAGGCACAACCAAAATGGGGGTAGTCAGAGGTGGAGCAGGGGCTACGCCCGAACCGTAACCGCCGCCAAGGGTAGATGCCCACCCGAACCCTCCCCTATAGGTTTAGGTTTGCGGCCGGGTGTTCACACCTTTGGGGGTGGGGTACTGTCACGCCCTGACCTTAGAGAGCCTTTTTATTTCTGTGATGTGGGGTGGGCATGTCATGGATATATTGGAATTAGTGGAAAAATGGAGGCTTAAATACCCTGACCTAGTGAGAGATACATGGTGGAACTTAATCAAGCTAGTCATCTTGACTACTTTCTTATGTGTAACGGCCGTCGTCGGTGGAAGAAGGTGAGGACCAAGGTGCAGCGTGGTAAGTTTTCATGTTCTTTTTATATAATCAAAACTGAACACTAAATAAAATGAAATGTCTAGTGATGACACACAAAACAGAAAATAAACACCCACGAAACACAGGTGGGAAAAGGCTACCTAAGTATGATTCTCAATCTAACGACACCTGCCTCTGATTGAGAACCATACCAGGCCAAACTCAAAAAACAACATAAAAACACAAACATAGACTGCCCACCCCAACTCACACCCTGACCATAAGAAGAAGGTCTGATTTCATTATTACTGAAACAGGATCCAAGTGGTATGTACTGTATAAAGATCCAGTCCATTTCAAAAAATTGGAGGCCTCTTACACTCCAGTGTTGTGATGCAAACATTCTAGCTAAATGCTTGGCGCATAGAATTAAAAAGGTATTGTCAGATATTATTCTTCCTAATCAAACAGGTTTTTACATGGATGATACATTGGAGATAATATAAGATAAGTACTGGAAACAATACAATACTATAAAATATCACGGAAACCAGGCCTGGTTTTCATAGCTGATTTTGAAAAGGTGTTTCATAAAGTACGACTGGAGTTTACATATAAATGCCTAGAATATTACATATTAAATACCAATGAGCTCTCCAAACAGGTCAGGGACAAAGTTGTGGAGAAGTACAGATCAGGGTTGGGTTATAAAAAAATATCCGAAACTTTGAACATCCCACAGAGCACAATTAAATCCATCGTTAAAAAAAAATTGAAAGAATATGGCACCACAACAAACCTGCCAAGAGACGGCAGCTCACCAAAGGTGGGCAAGGAGGGCATTAATCAGAGAGGCAACAAAGAGACCAAAGATAACCCTGAAGGAGCTGCAAAGCTCCACAGTGGAGATTGAGTATCTGTCCATAGGACCACTTTAAGCTGTACACTCCACAGAGCTGGGCTTTACGGAAGAGTGGCCAGAAAAAAAGCCATTGCTTCAAGAAAAAAATAAGCAAACACGTTTGGTGTTCGTAAAAAGACATGTGGTAGACTCCCCAAACATATGAAATTGCAAATAAATTCATTAAAACTTCCTACAATGTGATTTTCTGGATTTTCAAAATCATTTTGTCTGTCATAGTTGTAGTGCCCCTATGATGAAAATGACAGGCCTCTATCATCTTTTTAAGTGGG